>NC_058132.1:373159931-373169931 GCF_016433145.1 Gracilinanus agilis
CTCTCTCTGTCTCTCTCTCTCTCTCTCTGTCTCTCTCTCTCTCTCTCTGTCTCTCTCTCCCCCTCTCTGTCTCTCTCTGTCTCTCTCTGTCTCTCTCTGTCTCTCTCTCTCTCTCTCTGTCTCTCTCCCCCTCTCTCTTTCTCTCTCTCTCTCTCTGTCTCATTCTCTCTTGTGTGAGCCCAGTTCTGTGATTCAGCTTTTGGATTTAAAAAATGTTGATTTCAGCTCATCGGAGTCATCCTGTCATGCCAGCAGAACCTGACTAGGGAAGTCGCACAGCATTTGGGGCTAGGTTTCCAAATATTTAAGCAGTAGGACTGTAGTTATTACAAGTTTTGTTTTTTAAGTCCTGCCTCTGACACGCTGGCTGTGTGACCCTAAGTAAGTTTCTTCACATTTTTGTTACGTGGCAGCTCTCTGGCTTCAGCGAATGCCAAGACTTTAAGGTACAAAGCAGTTTCCTTCTCATTGATGTCAGAGTGTTTCCTTACCCAGTTATACAGATGATATCATAGATTCAGACCAAAAAAACCCATATTTCACTTGTTATTTAATTAAAAGTTTACTTTCTTATCTTCTCTACCTTCATTTGTTAGCTTTACTTAAATTGTTGTTGTCATAACAAAAGCATGAGGCGAAATGTATTTATTTTTAACTTGAGGTTCCAAAATAGAACTTGGGCATATTTAGAGTACAAAGCACAGATGTTGGTAAACATCAATATAAATATGTCTAATGTGACTGAATTAAATCAGCCCTTTTTAGGCAGAAAAATGAATGCATCATTACTTAGTCCTTTTTGTCATAGATATGAAGGAGAGATTCATTTCTAGAACTGTGTACCTACTAGAACCTTTTAGGGATACATGTTGAATTATTAAACTAGTCAGTGATTTCCTTGGTACTTTTCCTCATTGTAATGAAATACTATACATCTGATGATTTTTGTTTTGTTTTATTTCCTTAAGAGCATACAGGGAAACAAAAGAACTGTGTTTTTTATGTTATAGATTTTAAGACTTGACTTATTGAAGATTTTTTAAAGATTTGATTTACATTTACCAGTTTGCTGTCCTCAAAATAACTATGAGATGATTAATATCTCCTATGGGATATCTAACTAAACACTTTTTGCATTGTGTTTTGGTTGTTAATGCAAGAGCTGAGCTTGATCCACAACTTTAAGGGGTTGGGGGTAGTAGAGGTATAATTTTTATATAAGTCCATTTAGATAATTTCATATCAGATGGATTTTCCCATATCTGTTATGCGTTATGTCTACATCTATATGTGGCTTTGAGACAATCAAGCAGCAACTGAAGATGTGAACATACAGAACCATTTTTGGCCAGACACCTTTTGGATTGCTTATTCAATATGTTTACTTATAAGTTTTAAGTACTTATATGTTGTTTTGTTTGAATTTTGTCACATTTCCATGAAGACTGAGACTGGTCGAATTGTTTGACATAACCACATTGACTTAGCTGTTAACTTGATCTCTTAAGAACCAGCACAGTGAAAGCCAAAATTTTGTCAATTCTACTATTCAGTGCTATAAATCCACATGGGATCCTATTCTTTATGCAGGGCCTAATCTAGGTCAGTCCACATTTCACTATTTGCACTTTTCACTTAAAAATGGGTTAATGAAGTGATGAAGAATATCTTCAAGAAAAGGATTTGTGACAGAATCAAAAAGTCCAAGGGTCAGGATGTGTTGGTGCTTTGGCTTTTCTGACTGAGGTGAATGAATTCTTTTGAGTAAAAATTGAGCCCCATTATCTTGCCTGACCAACCAAGTTATTTGGAAACTGAATTATCTGGAAGGGAGGTGGTACATTCTGTAAATGGGTTACCATTAGAGAGAACTAAAAACTTATGAGATAGTAAATGAATTTGCTGAAGCAACACCTTAAAAAACACACCCATCTCGATAATTCTGTCCTTGTCTTTAGTCTGGCTTTAAGATGAAATCCTTTAACAGCAACAATCTTAAGAATTGGACACCACTGTTTAGGTGGCATAATTTTTAGGTCAGCTTTGGCACCATTTCCTTTTCATTTTTTTTTTTATTTGTGCCAGGTTGTGTTTTCTCTTTTGACACTGGGAAAGATGGAAGCAAAATGTTCATTGAAATATTTTTTGGGGAATGAGGATGGTTTGAGGATCAGTGATAATTCTGCCAGAATGTACTTTTCTTACCTCAGCTTGGACTTATAGTCACTCTGTATTTGTATATGTTGCTAGAATTTAGATTGTATAAATAGAATTCTATGTGTTTATGTTGTTTTTAATAAATTATGTACATATCATGCTCAAAATATTTGTGAAGAAAACTGGTGGTCTTTTCATAATATTGAGAACATTTCGTGTCCTGTTGCACCAAAAATTAGGGAGGGTTTAGTGGGCACATGGAGTAATGCATGATTTCCATGGACAAGTGACTTCATAGGAAAAATAAGATGCTTGGCTAACTTTTGAAATAAAGTATTACACTGACATTTAAAACAAGTTTTCCCAGGTCCATCAATGCATTTCACAAAACTTGATTTAGATTTGAAATAACATCAAGCCCAACTACCTTAGAAGTCCAAATCCTAACTCTTAACTAACTTGTTATTCCAACACTTACCTATAGAAACAAATCAAAGAGAGTTCAAGTTTGTTGAAGTACTGGAAGAAGCTGGTTCTACATTCACACATACTTTTGTTCTAGAATTAAAACTTGTCCTCTTTCTCCTGAAAGTAATATTGTCATTGGGTGAGCAATGAGACTCACCAGGACTAAGATATTTTCTGTTATTCTCCCTATTTTTGTAATCTATAGACCTTTTAAATCTCTAATTTTTTTTCCTGAATTTACTGGTGGCACTCATAGATGATAACAAAGCTGATGAGAACCACCTATTGAAGTTAAGTTGTATGTGTTTTTATAAAATATGTTTACATTATTCAGTGCTACTGTTAAACCTGTTTAAGTGGATGAAGCATTTTTTTTCAGAGAGCTTTTAGTCATCATTATGATTAATTCTAGAACCTTCTACCAAAACCTTCCAAGCTGGTTTTCATTCCCAGCTCCCCTCCAGGTCCCACTATTGCATTATCCCTGATTTCACTCTCCTCCAGTCTGTAGTGGAACATGGATGTTTATACTATAAACAGCTTGACAAAAGTAGCACAGCATTAGTCTTCTTAATATCAAAGTAATTATTAAAGTTGGAAAAAAGGATTGTGGGAAACCCTACCTAGAACTATTAGGTAGAGAATCATACCTTAGTCATTCTGTAGTTTTTCATCCTGGTCCTCAGTGACCTAAAGGAAGGATTCTGTATAATGAAGTTTCTTCCTCAGATTTATGATCTAATCTAGTAAATTTACTAATTGGAGACCTGTGTTATAGAAATGCAAATTAAGTTTAAAAGAAACAACACAAGAGAAATGTATAAAAATCTTAAGATAAGGATAAATGTATTTGACACTATTCTTAACTCAAGCAAGTTTTTATTGAGCAGCTACAATGTGCAAATCACTGAGGAGAGACAAATTAAGATTTGGTCCCAGCCTCAAAAAGCTTACAGTCTAGTGAAAGAAAAGGTCTTACACAGTGGAGGCAATGTGGAGGCATCTGGGAGGAATCATGGAAGAAACAGAATGTGAGAATTCAAGTAGGCAAAACTGATGTGGGAGACATTTCCAGGCAGAATATCATGAGTAAAATTACCAAGGTGGGGAAACAGTCTACTTCAGTTCAGTGGGAATGCCATGCCAGCACTGTGAGTTTATTCTATAGGCTAATAGAAAGTCACTGACAGTTTTAGATGAGAGAATAACAAAAGCAGTGCTTCAAAAAAGTTAAGTTGTAATGGACCACTGTGACTGGAGGCAGTTAGGAGATAGTTGTAAAACAAAACAAAAAAAGGGTACAAAAGGTACTGTGGTGGAGTGAGGAAGCAGGACTTTGAAAATGAATGGACATGGGGTAAGAGGGAGAATTTTAGAGTGAAAAATTATATGGGACACCCAAGGATTTTAAGCAAAGCAAAGGGATTTGTCTTTCTTGCTTATTATGAATAATTAGTGAAGGATTGATTGTCTTAGTCTGTTGTAGCCATTTGGGGGGACCTTGAGGTAGACAAAGTAGGAGGCCGAAAGTAGGTCTTTATTTGTAATTTTTTAAATTACATTTTGAATTGACACAGGGGAAGGCTCAGTGTATAAACTGGGGAGGGACAGTCAAGAATATAGCTGGAAAACTCCAAAAAATCAATGAGAATGATTTTTCAGACTCTAACAAGAGAAAAGAATAAGATCGATGGTCCACAACTAACCCATCCAGTTATGACAAAGCCATTATTCTGACTAGTTCAGAATGGATATTGGCGAGGTCCATGTCCATAGATCAGGGCAGTGCAGTCATGCAGATAAAAGCCAGTTTTATAGGGAAAGTTAGAGATCTTGCTCAAGTGCATTTGATTTGTTTCCTAACAATGATATCACAGTAGTAAGAAACCCAGTTGAAGGTAGTATGGGCCTGGAAAGTTTCCAGCATGTAAAGTTCCAAGAATCAAAGACTCCAGAAAAGTAAGGAGAAGAGAGGGTAGGGAGGAAGGAAAATACGTCTAGATCTAAGACAACTCATTTCAAGAAAGGCAATCCTCAAAAGAAGAGTTTCTATGACAAGCATTATAGGATAGCTATTATAATACTTTGAAGGGAAAAAAAACCAACTCTGCTCAGTTTTCATTCAAGTATTTTTATCATCTACATTTGGCCAATTTTGAAAACTCAATTTTTATTTCATTCTAAAGACATATCAACTGAAATGAACTTGTAAGGCAGAAATTCACTGCTATGGCCTTCCTTGGTCAAGATAAGCTTAGAGGAGGAAAACAATAGAGAGCAAACACAAAGAGAAAGTTAAGGCAATTAAAATTAATTTTGGCCAAAACACAGCTTGCTGAGTCAGAGGTTCAGAGTTTGCAAATTTAAGTCACCAAATGATTCAGATAAAAACTTAAATGTCTATAATACAACCCTACAATTCTTTGCTCTGACCAGGTTCAGACATATCTCATCCTGGATCAACTCTACTTCCAAAGCATAACTTTCAGAATATTATTATTTGATTGTGGTATTTGGAGAGAACTTGTTAGGCCACTCAAATATTTTTATCTTTAGAAATTTAGACTTCAAATTAAGGCTAAGGTTAAGATTCTTTAAATTTAAAAATTGAGTTTTCAAGATACTCTAATATTTACTCCAATATCTTAACTGTACATAATTAAATATATTCATGGAAAGCTTCTAAATATAGACAGACAATAATAGACTTAATTCTTTAACATTTCTAACAATTATACAAAAATTGAAAGACATATTTTACAGAAGTAGCTCAATATTTTAAAAAATAAACTCAAATTTTATAAAAAAATAAAACTGATAAAATATCAATATCTTGAGAGTCTTTAGGATCAGTCTTGTGTCAAGTCAGTAACAAAGTTTTTTTCTATGATGTTCTTTAAGAAAATTTGTTCTGCAGTTATGTTGTGGTATTCATTCTAAAGAACAAAGAAAGAAAAAGCAAAATTATAAACTGTTGCCATTCAAAAACAAAAATTACCAGTCAGCCAGAATACAAGAGAAGGAATCTAAAAGTACCCATCACAATACAGATTTGGCAAGTATATAACAGAATAATAAAAAGCCACAGTTTTTCAAAAGGGCATGTTTACCATATCTTTGACAATTTGCTCTCTCTCAAACTCACCTTTTCTATTCATCTCATTAAAAAAATCGTTTATTTAATCTGATAGAATTTACTTGCCCTAGCCAAATGGCTTGCTTCCATTATGGGGGGCGGGGGGGAAGGGGAGGATTGTCTAGGCCAAGAAAATAGTAAACAATTTTAATTGAAATGAAAAAAGCATTATATACTCAAGGAAGGTAGAAAGGACTTTAAGGCATCTTGTCCATCTCCTTTTCATTTTATAGATGACAACCAAAGAAATTAACTAACTTGCCCTAAGGCACCTGGGTAGTAATTAGAGCCAGGATTTGAACCCCAGGTCTCTGACTCCAAATCCACTGTATTTTGATGCCTCCTGCACCATGCTGGAGGCAGCCATTTATTAATTTCTCTTTCTTTGTGCCAGGTGTTATGCTAAGCACCAGGGATACCAGGAATGTGGTTCTGTTGCCTTCAATATGGGAGAGACAGCATGTAACTAAATGTATACATACAAGACATAAGTACATCCGTCCCTCTGAGATTACCTCCTGTTTAGGCAGACAAGAGTAAAAAGGAGGTAATCTCAGAGGGAAGAGAGAAGGCACTGGGGAAGAGTGGGGGGCAGCCACAGAAGGTGGATTTTTAGTCAGATGACCAAAATTCATAGGTCTAAGATCAAATTCAAGGCAGCTCTTTGGATTCTAAATCGAGTATTCTGTTTTGTTTTTTCTTTTAAACCCTCCCCTTATTGGTTCTAGTATTGGTTCTAAGGCAAAAGAACAGTAAGGGCTAGGCAATGGGGGTGAAGTGACTTGCCCAGCGGCACAAAGATAGAAAATGTGTGATTTGTACCCAGGACTTTCTGTCTCCAGTCCTGGCTCTATCTACTGAGCTGCCTACCTTGCCCCCTTAAAGTGGCTTTTTTTGTTCAGCCTCAGACTGTCAATGATGATCATAGAACTTGCACAGGCTGCCCTGATCTACCCAGTTTGTACCATCATAATCTTGAGAATATTGTATCATTGAATTTTCAGAACTATCATTTTAACAAGGGCAGAACAGAATCCAAATCCTTAAAAAGCTTCAGAAAATACAGCCAAATGTCATGCAAAAGACCTGCTCTCACCAACCACATCCCTCTCTCCCCATCTGTCTCCCCAAGATGACTGCATGCAGGCATCCCTTACCTTGCTCATCATAGACATGGTCGTATTCCCATAATAATGCAAAGGGCCAGTTTTATCAGAAAAATTATACTTGAAACCTGCCAAGTGAACTTCATGACAGATGTAAAATGCCAACGTGATGGCGATGATCCCCGTTGTTGGGTGCTTGGGTTTCTAAAAGTAATAAGATAGAAAGCACAGGGCTTGTAACCTGCAAAGAAAGTCTAAAAAACAACATCCTTTGTTCAATAGTATTCTGGAGCCGAAAAATCTTAACTTCAGGAAGGAACGTTTTTACCACAAAGGAATAAACACACCCTAAACAGTGGAGGACACCATATACAATTATTGTACTTAACTAGAATATTTCAAATTTATTATTTAATTTATTGAGATTTTATTTTATTTATTTTTAAAACTATTTTATTAAGTAGTTTTTACTGTTAAGTAGTTTAATTAAAAATTACTCTCCAGGGCCAGTCGGTAGCTTAACCTTGGAGAAGAGGCTGCTCTTCTGTCTTGGAATGGATACTAAAACAGAAGGTAAGGGGGGAAAAACAGATACTTTCCTGAGCTAGAGAAATAGCATATATTTGTGCCACCTTATGTTGGTAGTGCTAAATGGATAATTAGCTAATTAATTACTGTTTAAAATAGTGTTCCCAAGATAAATTGTTTAATACTAGCTAGTTTGTGAAAATGTTTTTCAATTAGCCTATGAAAAATTTGTGAAATTTGAAAAACACATTTAGTAAATTCAAAGATAATTTACATGATTCTGTCTTGATTATATTACTGGGAACTAAGAATCCTAAACCAATTCTGCAAATACACATAGTTTCTGGAGGAAGGTTCTTTGCAGGGAAACAACCTAAGGAGCTGGATGTGACAATCATCACCTGACAAAAAACATAGTTACACTATTCACATCCAGAGAAAGAACTGTGGGAGTGGAAACAGAAGAAAACAACGCTTGATCACATGGTTTGATGGGGATATAATTGGGGATGTAGACTCTAAAGGATCTGGATCAGTGACACATGTAAAACCCAGTGGAATTGCTTATTGGCTACAGGAGGGGGATGGGAGGAGAGGAGGGAAAGAACATGAATCATGTAACCATGGAAAAATATTCTAAATTAAATAAATAAATGAACTTTAAAAAAGTTACCAGTATTTTTTCATTTTTCATTTTATTTCATTTAATACCAATATTATATCATTTTCTCATTTTTTAAAAAACCCTTCCCTTCTGTCTAGAATCAATACTAAGTAGCTGGAAGGGACTAGGCAATGGGGGGTAAGTGACTTGCTTTGGGGTCACACAGCTTGTTAAGTGCCTGAGGCCACCTCTGAACCCAGGACCAGGCTCTATCCATTAAGCCACCTCACTCCCCCACAATCAAACTTTTTTTGATCATGCATTCTAATAATCAGTGGGGAAAAAAATCTGATCACTCATTTCTCATGGGCATATTTTTACTTCCGTATAAGTTATACACAACTTCCACAAAACCATCAATTCAGAAAGAATGAAATAAAGATGAATTCATCGTCAATCCTAGACTCCATAGAGGACCCGGGAAGTTTACTAAAGAGGGAAATAACGTGGGTCAGACCTGCACTTTGGGAAGATCACCATGGCAGCGAGGTGGGCAGTATGTGGATGGAGAGAGAGAGCAAGCTGGGGTACCAGCTAGGAGATGACTGGAGCAGTCCGGGTGAGGAGAGTCTGCATGGGACGATGGCTGCTGAGAGAACGGGACTGATGACAGAAATACGGTGGAGAGGAAATGACAAGGGGCGGCCAGCGGTCAGAGATGAGAGTCAAAGAGGACACCCAGGAAACGCACCTAGGAGCCTGGAGGGGTGGCGGAGAGGAAGAAGGGAGCATTCAACAGCTGCACTTTGCTCTCCAATGTTATTTCGACTTATCCAATTTCCAGGCTGTCCAAAGGACAGTGAAAATATTTTACCTTAAAAAGCTGTTTTGTGTAAATGGAGGTTTTGAATGTTGGACTTCATCCCCCATAAGTCCCTTAGTTTTCCCAAAAATTCCCTTTAATCTCTCCTGTGCCTCCATGTTTGCACAATCACGTTATTGTTTTATATTTGGCTGTAACTCCTCCCTCTTCCTCTTTTGTTCCTGAGAGCGGGTCAGTTAGTAACCTTTTAGTTAGGTCTCTGTTGGTTTATTATTAATAAAATATTCATAAATATAATATTTAGTATTTTGCATATTAATTTTAATCTTCACATTTTCAAATGTAAAAAGGGGTTTTCCCCCCTCTCTCTACCTGAATACATATAGAAAATAAACAATGTAGAGGTAGTGAGATCGGTGATGGATATCGCACGTCATCTGTGCCTGCCCATTCTATCCTGGACCAAATGGAAAGGGGGAAGGGGAGCCTTTTACTCAGCATCTCAGCGTGGCCCTAGAGCCAAAGCCTGCTTCCCGGGGGGGCGGGGGGGGAAGAGAGGAAATCATGGGCAGGGTGGGACGTCTCCTGTCTCCCCCCACCCCCACTGACACAGCCCTCCCTTCTGGAAATCCGGAGTCTGGAGCAGCACAAAGCCGTGTAGGTTCAATGCCAGGTGTGTCTTCTTTGTCCTGCACCCAGTGTGCCGTGCCTGTATTTACACACACACAAAGGGGCAGGGTATATTAAAATGTTATATGTATATTTGTGCATACACACATATATTTATATTATTATATGTTATAATTACATTTTATATTAATATATTTTATATATAATATTAGTGTATGTTATGTTGATTTTATTATATAATATGTAATAAAATCATGTGTATATATACTCATTATTCAGAAATTATATTGATATGTGACATAATGTTATATTAATGTAGGGAATAAAATGTTATATTAGTGTGATACATGTATTACATTAATGTATGATGTGTTATGTTGTATGGCATGTGTGTTATAGTAATGTGACAGTGTGTTATCTTAATGCATGACATACAATGTGTTACATGGATACATGGCATATTTATGTATGATGTGTATGTTATATCAATATATGGCATATATGTTGTATTATTATATGGTGTATAATAATGTTATACTATGTGAAAT
>NC_058132.1:373187390-373306414 GCF_016433145.1 Gracilinanus agilis
CCAGATATTAAACTATACTATAAAGCAGCAGTCATCAAAACAATATGGTACTGGCTAAGAGACAGAGAGGAGGATGAATGGAATAGACTTGGGGTAAATGACATCAGCAAGACAGTGTATGATAAACCCAAAGAGCCCAACTTTTGGGACATGAATCCACTATTTGACAAAAACTGCTGGGAAATTTGGAAAACAATATGGGAGAGATTAGGTCTAGATCAACATCTCACACCCTACACCAAGATAAATTCAGAATGGGTGAACGACTTGAATATAAAGAGGGAAACTATAAATAAGTTAAGTGAACACAGAATAGTATACTTGTCAGATCTCTGGGAAAGGAAAGATTTTAAAACCAAGCAAGAGTTAGAGAAAATTACAAAATGTAAATTAAATGGTTTTGATTATATTAAACTAAAAAGCTTTTGTACAAACAAAAACAATGTAGTCAAAATCAGGAGGGAAACAACAAATTGGGAAAAAATCTTTATAATGAAAAACTCTGACAGGGGTCTAATTACTCAAATATACAAGGAGTTAAAGCAATTGTATAAAAAATCAAGCCATTCCCCAATTGATAAATGGGCAAGAGACATGAATAGGCAATTTTCAGGTAAAGAAATCAAAAGTATCAATAAGCACATGAGAAAGTGTTCCAAATCTCTAATAATCAGAGAAATGCAAATCAAAACAACTATGAGGTATCACCTCACACCTAGCAGATTGGCTAAAATGAAAGAAGGGGAGAGTAATGAATGTTGGAGGGGATGTGGCAAAACTGGGACATTAATGCATTGCTGGTGGAGCTGTGAACTGATCCAGCCATTCTGGCTGGCAATTTGGAATCATGCTCAAAGGGCTATAAAAGAATGCCTGCCCTTTGATCCAGCCATACCATTGTTGGGTTTGTACCCCAAAGACATCATAGATAAACAGACTTGTACGAAAATATTTATAGCTGCGCTTTTTGTGGTGGCAACAAATTGGAAAAAGGAGGGTATGTCCTTCAATTGGGGAATGGCTGAACAAACTGTGGTATATGCGGGTGATGGAATACTATTGTGCTAAAAGGAATAATAAACTGGAGGAGTTCCAGGCGAACTGGAGAGACCTCTGGAAACTGATGCAGAGCGAAAGGAGCAGAGCCAGAAGAACATTGTACACAGAGACTGACATACTGTGGTAAAATTGAATGTAATGGGCTTCTGTACCAGCAACAATGTAATGACCCAGGACAGCCCTGAGGGATTTATGGTAAAGATGCTACCCACATTCAGAGGAAGAACTGCAGGAGAGGAAACATATAAGAAAAGCAACTGCTTGAACGCATGGGTTGGGGTGGACATGATTGGGGATGTGGACTCGAAACTACCACACCAATGCAACCACCAACAATTTGGAAATAGGTCTTGATCAAGGACACATGACAAAACCAGTGGAAATGTGCGTTGGCCATGGGTGGGGGGAGAGCGGGGGGTGAAGGGGAAAGTAGGAGCATGAATCATGTAACCATGTTAAAAATGATTATTAATAAATGTTAAAAAAAAAAAAAAGTCCTGTACTTCCTGTCCAAGGGACTTCTCCTTGATCTTCTCCTTTGGAGTTCTGCTTTGGAGGATGGCTCCTTGGGGCTTTTGGACTTTGACTTTGACTTAGGCAGTGATTCCCAAAGTGGGTGCCACCGCCCCCTGGTGGGTGCTGCAGCGATCCAGGGAGGCCGGTGATGGTCACAGGTGCATTTGGGGGTGGTGAATAACTGTAAAGGGGCAGTGATAGTATGTGACAAGGGGTGCTAAGTAATATTTTTTTCTTGAAAGGGGGCGGTAGGCCAAAAAAGTTTGGGAACCACTGACTTAGAGCTTTGTGCCTTTTGACTGGAGTTTTCAACTTTGGGACTTGAACTTTCAGCTTTGGAGCTTCTTGAAGTTAGGGACTTTCTTGTTGGATTCACTGCTGCTTCAGTGAGCTTAGCTCATGAGGGTTTTTCTGCACTGGGACACTGCCTGGATCCTGCCTGACTTGCTGGTAAGTGAGTAGGATTCCCACGTGGAGATTGGAACTCTGTGGGGAGTGGGCTTTGTTTTCCCAGATCAGCATTTAGTGTAGGCTAGGCAGTCTCCTTACCTCTTTCCCTTTCACATTTCCTTCTTTTTACTAATATTCCAATTAAACAAAATTGTTAAAAGCTGCTAATAGTTTTCCTGACTTAAGGGATAATAATCAGTGACCTCTTTTTATAACTCTTTTATTTAGTCATACACCAATCTAACCATTATATATCCATCATCCATACATCCATTCATCCATCTATCTTTCTATCTATTTATCTATCTACCTATCTGTCTGTCATCTATCTGTCCATCTGTCTTTCTATTTATCTATCTTCCTATCAATCAGTCTATTCATCCATCCATCCATCCATCTATATCTAGCTGTAGAAATATAAATGTAATATAGATGATAGATAGATAGATGATAGATAGATAGATAGATAGATAGATAGATAGATAGATAGATAGGCTAGACCTGTGATTTGACTGGTATATAGAACTCTCAGATGAGGAAATTCCCTCTATCCATGAAGGCTGGCATTTTTTTTTTGCAATGTAAAGCTTAGAATTTTTGTGGTTATTAAGTCAATTAGTCATATCTGACTCTTCATGGCCCCAATTGGGGTTTTTTTGGCAAAGATCCTGGAGTGGTTTGTCATTTCCTTCTCTAGTTCATTTGACAGATTTTGGGGAAACTGAACAGGGGTAGGTGACTTGCCCAGGATCAAATTAAGAACTGACAAAGTCTGAATTCCATGAATATTTAAATCAACTACAAAGGACCTATGAAAAAAGATGCTTCAGAAAAAGAACTGATACATAGAACCACGTATCATATAGTTTCATATATCTACCTGTGTCAAATATTGGTCTTTTCTTTATGTAGGAACAAAGGCAACAGTTTGGAACTCAAATGTACCAAAAATATATGTATTTTTAAAAAATAACTGATAAAGCATTCCTTCTTACAAATTTCCCTGCTCCGCTTTGCATTATCTTATTTATCTAATTGTTTAATTTGTTTTATTATTAATTTTCTTGAGATTCAGATAACATAATAGAGAGGGGAACATCAGGAAGACTAAGTTCAAGTGTCATCTGAGATACATACTTGACTTATCAACTGCTTGACATCCCCCAACCAACCCTACTATCTCCCAGAGTGGCTCATGGTCCCAAAACACCTTCTCCTCCATTAAATTTCTGTTCACTGTTTGAGGGAAAGTATCCATGATATTATGAATGCTAAATAATTATCTCCCACTGTTTAAAACCTTCAACAATTTGGTCGTGTTTGCTAATCTGGATGAACCTCTACTTATTAGAATTTCAGACAAGGTGAGAGAGGTCTTTGGGTAGTACCTGATAAATCACAGCACTTTATAGTAAATATATATTTATTTACTAATTATATTAATTATATTTTATAATAATAGAATAGAATAATATAATTATATAATATGTAAAAGTATATATAATATATAGCATATAATATATAATTATAATATATAAAATAATAGAATATATTTACTAATAAACAAGGCCAATGGAGTAGAAGGCCAGAGAGAAGTGAGTGTCTCCTCCCAGTCTATTATTTCCTATCAAAGAGATCTTCAATGCCACAAACCACAGCGTAACTCTAACTTCCACTCTGTTTTGGCTCCCATTATCCAGAAACAGGTACATCCTCTGTCCAGAAAACCTAAACTCTGAGAACCCTTTGCTCCCAAAATAGGGAAATCCAGCCTTTTGGATTCCTCTAGAGGGCTTTGGAGCAGCTTTCAGTTTCTTCCTTCCCATTCTCCATTCCTCAAAGCTGACCTCAGAAATGCTGCCCCTAATGCAACATTTTGGCTCTCTTTGAAGGCTTAACTCTCATCCTCTTCTCCTGATAGCTGGGCAATGATTAGTTAGACAATCCAGGCATCCCAACCTAGATATAGCCAGCCCTGGTTATGTCTGGCACTCACCCTGCTCAGAACAAACCCCATTAGATGCAAGAGTTTGTCCCATCTGACCTGCGATAGCATCTGAAGAGCCCCAGCAGCGAGAATGTCTACAAAATACTTAAAATATGCCTTTGGGCCCTACCATTTCATCAGAACAGGCACCTGGAGTCAAGGCAGAAAGAACTGAGTTTAAATCTGACTTCTGACAGCAATTAGAGGTGACCCCAGAAAGTTGAGAAATCTCTGAATTTCAGGCACCTTTTTAGTTGTAAAATGGTTGTAATCTTCAACCTTTCACTGTAGCTATAAAGAGTTTGGAAATTACCAATGAGGGACTTCCTCTCTGGGGAATAAGGAGGTTTGAGGACAAAAATCACTAAATTCTTATCATTGGATTCTGCAAGAATCTATCTGGAGGTTTGTGTCCCCATCCTCACTCATGTTTACTTGTTAACAAGAAACCTCCAAATGGTCTTCACCTTTATACCCTTTCCAAAGTCTCAGAATGAGAATAAGGGCAAGTCCTCTTTTGTAATCCAAAAGAATTTGCTGATCCTTACCTTGGAAATTAGAGCCCCCAGTAATTATAATACTTTGGCTCTAACCCTATTAATCTCCATCCAATTGACTTAATTTCCTGTGCCAATGGTCTCTCTTTTTCAGAACTGTCTACCATGTTTGTATTAGGAGGCTTAAGAAAACTCAATTGTCAGCAAGGTCCTAAATATTCTATAGCAATAGACTTGGATTATTAGGTGAAGAGGAGTGGGAAAGAGATATGTATTGAGCAAAAGGGCTTCTCTATATTACCATAAAGAAAGATCTAATGATTATCACTGAAAATGAAAAGACTGGTCAGCTCTTTCTCTATATTCTTGATTCAGCTGGGCTTCATCTGCATGATTACAGTTACAGCTGATTACAAAGATCTAAGTCGATATGATAAGCTCCCCGAAATATAATATCTATAAAATTATACTTAATTAAAAAAAAACAAAACAAACAGACAAAAAACAACACTATCAGACCCTGAGCAAGTCACTTGACCCCCATTGCCCACCCTTACCAATCTTCCATCTACAAGACAATACACCGAAGTACAAGGGTTTAAAAAAAAAACCAAAAAAACAAAAAAAACAACTCTATCTCTACTCATGGTTCCTTATCAAGAGATTTGGTCTTTTTGTCTTGTTGGAGGGTCCATAACTAGTATCAATGGCCACTGGTATTAGTGGCCATTATTTTAAAATTATTTCTTAAATTTTTTCTATTTAAATTTTAAAAATTTTATTTTAAATAACCATTATTTTAAAATCCTTTTTTTGTTCATTGTATCACTACCCACCAGGCTTTTTAAAAATCTCAATCATCTTCCACTCTCCATTTATCTGTCACTTCTAATCAGTGGTCAAGTCTTAATGATTCAACCACCACAATAAACAACAGCAACAGCTAACATCTATATAGTGCTTCCTATGTGCCAAGCATTGGACTCAGTGCTTTACAATTATTATCTCATTTGATCCTTACCCTGGGAGGTAAGGCATTAGTATTATCCCTATTTTACAAAGGAGGAAACTGAGACAGGCAGTGGTTAAATGACTTCCCTAGGGCCACACAGCTAATAAATATCTAAGGCTAGATTTCCAAGCCTGGTGCTCTGTCCCCTGCACCATTTAGCTGCCTACAATTTCTTTCCTCTGCCTAACCTTTCTTTCCACTCATATTGCCATCTTCCTAATTTATGCTCTCACTTCATGGTCAGGCAAATCAGAATAGTTTCCTACTTGGTCTCCCTAACTTCCCTCCCCAATCTTCTTTTACAAGGCTACCAAAATAGTCTCCCCAGTGCACGGACTTTTTTTTTTTTAAGTTAAAAAATATCTCAGTGCTTCCATATCACCTATAAAATAAAATACAAACTCCCTAGTCTGGAAATTAAGACTTTACATAATCCAGTGCCAAGCTATCTTTTCAAATTTATTTCATGTTATTTTTCTTCAAGACCTAGATGTTTTTAGTCAAAAAGGACCACTGGCCATTCCTCCCAAAGCAATGCATTTTGGGCTGGTTCTTTGCTGAAAAACCCTTCTATCTTGATCTCTGCTTGCTAATGTTCCTTTTTCATCAAGGTCTACTTAGAGGGACTGCATTCTCAATGCAGCCTTCCTGGACTCTTACCTCACAGCCGATTGATTTTCATTTGTATCCCCACTAACTTGCACACAAATAAAGGTTTATTGATTTAAAATAAAGCAAGGTTCTAATGGAAAATAGAATTGTACCCTAAAATAAACTCTTAAGCGCTGTGATTTTTCACTCTAAAGATGAACTAAAGTCTAAAGGGCAGAGAATACGTTTTTCACTGATCTTTCAATGACAAAAATAATGATAAAAATAAAAGAGTAAATTATTTAAAACAAAATAACCAGAAAGTTGTCCAGCTAACCTGAGAAGCTAATATTCTGTGTCCTCATCCTTTACTGAAGTTCTTGTACATTCTTTCAGTCTGGTATACTCTTAGCAGCAGGGACAGAGTACTGGAGATGCATCTCATCTACTCAGTCCAGAAGGATCAGTGGCAAAGAGGAGGTCCTTCCTTGCAACCCAGACTCTCCATTCCCTCCTCTGAGGTGACCCCTGCCTATTGTCCCCTGCAGTTTTAGCAGTCTGCAAAATAAATTGAGAGAAATCATAGAAAATATCTTCGAACCCTTTTTTCAAAAGCCCAGACCCAGCCAAAAGATCCCCAACAAGACTTCTGCACTACCAGAGTAAGAATTCTCCTTTCTTCCACTCTCCTCTCAATCAGCTAAAGAAAACACCTCTTATCCAAGAAGCCCATCAACACCAAGGTGCTTTATGGGACTAAAATGGGCTCTGAATACCTTGGGTCTTTTGCAGCAAAAAACAGACTTGTTTTTATTGAAATGAAAATCTACTTTTGTCCCTGGGTCTAAGGAATGCTTCCCACTTTAGTTCTTTCTTTACCACAGAACACCTCATTACCTTAACCTATCACTAAGCTTTTTTTTTTCCCCCTTTTTACAATAAGTCCTTATCTATGGTTTTGGCTTCCACAGTGGATCTGTGCTATAACCATCCAGTCAGGATGCTAGATAAGCCCCTTGAGGATTGGAGCTTTATATTTTATCTTTATATTCCTCTCTCTAGTACGTGACATGGAACATTACACATACTAGTTCTTAACTGATATTTTTGGAATCAGTGAATGGTATTTAACAGGAGTTATCTGTTCTTAGAAAAAGGATGCCTTTTACTGGGAAATTCAAGAAGGCAGCTACTCTATTATCTTGCCTTCTCTACAGCAGGCGCAAGGATTAATGGCATGACAGCATAAACCGGAAGATATGGAGGGGGAGGAGAAGAGGTAGTATCTGGAATTGATTCTGATGCTGAAAAGGGAATGAAGTACATTTTTTCACTGAAGAATCCTAGAGCTACTTACTAAATACCTAGAAATTCAAAGCTACTTAGGCTATGACACTAGGTTAAGAAAGTCCTATTAAGCACAATTCTGCACCCAAGAAATTTTATTTTTATTTTTAAATATTTTTCCATGGTTACATGATTCATTTCCTCTCCCTCTCCTCTTCTCTCCCTTTTCCCAGAGCTAACAAGCAATTCCACTGCGTTATGCACATATTATTGCTCAAAACCTATTTCCATATTATTCATTTTTTTATAGCATGATCTTTTAAAACCAAAACCCCAAATTCTATACCCATATAAACAAGTGATAAATCATGTTTTTCTTCAGCATTTCTACTTCCACAGTTCTTTCTCTCAATGTGGATAGCATTCTTTCTCGTCCAAGAAATTTTTAATAGAAAGTGACCAAGAAGATAGAGTCTAAACCTATATTCATTTCTTAGGACATGCTGATGAGAAATTGCTAACTCCATCAGCAAATGAGCTAACTTCAAAGCAAAGAAAGTTATCTGGGCTAGTAAAACTAGTGCTCTCTAAATAACCACAAGTAAAAAATTCAATAGTCTGACCACAGGCTAAGGGCAGCTAGGGGGTCCAGTGGATAGAATGTCAGGTCTGGAATCAGGAAGACTCATCTTCTTGAGTTCAAATCCAGCCTCAGACACTTATTAGCTGTGTGACCCTAGACAAATCATAAACCATTTTTGCCTCAGTTTCCTTATCTGTAAAATGAGATTGAGAAGGAAACCTTAAATGGCATCATGAAGAGTCAGAGAAGATTGAAAAATGTGTGTACAACAACAAACCACAGAAAAGGCCATTCATTAATTTGTCATACTCCATTACCTTTTTCTTACCATCTTTATCTTCTAATACCAGCCACACATTTCTTTTTGTTTTCCTTAAACCCTAACCTTCTCTCTTAGAATCATACTAATATTGGTTCGAAGGCAGAAAAGTGGTAAGGACAGGGAAATGGGGGTTAAGTGATATATCTAGGGGCCCCTAGCTAGGAGTGTCTGAAGTATTTGAACCCAACACCTCTCATTTCTAGGCCTGGCTCTCAATCCACTGAGACACCTACCTGTCCCACTGCCATACATTTCTAGTGAAAAACCTAGAGTTTGTAAAGGAAACTTTAAAAAGAGAAATCAGGGGGAAATAAGGGTTACAACAAACAACACTGACAATAAGAACTACATTTTTAAAATGGCTTGAGGTTAGCAATATAGATTTTTAAATATCATGTTGTCAATAAAAGGGGAATTTTTAACACTTTTCTAGCTATTTCATACCCCTGAATGGACTAGGCGGGAAAATACCAAGTGATACTTGCCACAGAATTGGCAACTTTAAAATTCCTAATAATAAGAAATAAATAAATAATGGAATTCTTTAATAATCTTTGGGTATTGATGTCAAGTTTAACATCTTCTGGATCATCAAGATTACTTTCCTGATTTCAAATAAATGTTCAAATGTGAAAGAGGGACAGCCATAATATAAAGAAAAAAAAATAATAATATGTATCAGAAGAGTCCAATAGTGCTTCTACTAAGCAAGTAGTAGATTTCAAAGAAGTCATTTCCTCTGGCTAAAGTTCAATGTACTCATCTTAAAAGTGGACTAGGTAACCTTTAAGGTCCCTTCTAGGGCTAACAACTCTTTTTTTTTTAAATTTTTTGACAAACATTTTTTGACAAATGAGTTTATTTTTTGACAAACTCATCTGTTTCAGGTTTGGGGGACATATTTTCTGTGGCAACTCAACTGGGGCAGTTAAACTTCCTTCTATTCCAAAGTCAGGGTCCCTCCCCCAAACCCAACCAGTTATCTCAGAGGAGTGTGCCCTTGGATGCAAGAAAGATATCATGAGAGAAAGTCTGGATAAATCAAACAAATCCATGCCTAGAATGAAAAAAAAAAATGTACATTTTCTATTACTGGTGAGTGACTTTTATATTTCAAAGAACAAAATACTACTTCATATATTCTAAAATCTAAATGACTGAACCTCAAGTTAGTTTCTAAATAAATATGACAGGGAAAGAAACAGTTAGAACATCATTTCACCCCAAAAGACTGAGGCAGCCAAAAATGGAACAGTAACTAATGCTTTGCGCTTCTTCTCTCTGTCTCTGTCTCTCTGTCTCTGTCTCTCTCTCTGTTTCTCTCTCTGTCTCTGTCTCTCTCTGTCTCTGTCTCTGTCTCTCCCCTTCCCTTCTGCCTGTTGTTTCTAAGGCAGAAGAGCAGTAAGGGCTAGGCTAAGCAATGGGGGTTAAGTGGCTTGCCCAGGGTTGCACAGTTAGGAAATGCCTGAGCTCTAAAGCTTTTCTTAAAATAACTATGTAAAGACATACCCTGACAATCAAATTCTCAAGCAAGGTTATACATAGTACTTCCTCATTTCTCACTTGCTTTTGGAGTAAACAACTTTAAAAAGTTTCTTGTTTCATCCAGTACTATATACAAGGAACCCGGTTCTTATACTAGAACATTCCAGAAACAGAATTTAAAAATTACTTAATTCATATTTTAAAAGAAGTCTTGATTCAATTTAATTTATATGTTTCAAAATGGTTTACAACGATGTCATTTTATAGTGTATCAGTTCTTAAAGCTATATTAAAAGCAATCAAATACTATGTGTAATTCATTTGTTGTAAGAATATGTTACACTGCATATGAATATGGAACTGAACATAGAGATACTAAAGGTTACAAAACTGAAGAAATAACACTAGAGGAAGAAAATAATGCAAAAAGTAATGTAAAAGCAAAATATTGGATGAATGGAGATTTAAGTTTTATAAAAGAACTATACTCAAATATTAAAAAACAAAAACAAAAATCATTGGCAATTGTGGGGAGAAAAATTTTCTCTTGCATTTCTTAAAACCAGGAGCCTCTTTGAAAAAGACCTGGAAGATATTCTCAGCAGCTTTCTCCTCACTGGCAGAAGAGAAGACATAAACTTCAAAGACTATTTAGCACCTTTGATGGACTGCTGGTGAAATATTATAGCCAAAGTAAAACAATTTAAAGTGGAATCACTGGCAGGCTTCCTCTGCTTCAGGTGGCTTATCCTTAGCTGTCCTGGGACAAAATCCTAAGCCCAATGTAATTGGGTATCCCAGAAGAAGTGATCAACAGCAGCATGAACCTAAGTATTGGGGAGAGGTAATAGTATGTATGTGTATTATACTATACACACACACACACACACACACACACACACACACACACACACACACACACACTGACACACACACGTATATATGTATATGTGTGTGTATATATATATATATATATATATATATATATATATATATATACACACAGATTTTTTCCCCATCATCTTTTCTCCTGTGTATTTGACAGGGTCAGGAGCAGCCAAGGGAGATATTGTAAGAAACATGGTTCCTCTGTTAGTGAAAGAAATAATTAGTGCTCATTAAGTATGGTGGCACTCCAACAACTACTACTTCTATGAAGTGCTTGATGTTTGCCAAGTGTGCATGATCTTCTTTGATCCTCAGAGCAATGAGTTAGTGCCTTCTCTCTGAGATTATCTCCAGTTTACTCTGTCTACATCTTTTTTGTATATGGCTATCTGCATGTAATCTCTTCATTATGAAATATGTGATGGCAGGGACTGTTTTTTTTTTTTTTCTTTTCATTTGTTTGAATCCACAATACTTAACAGAATGCCTGGCACACAACAGACACATAATAAATGCTTTTTTTTTCTTTTTAATACTTGTCTTCTATCTTATACTAACTGATACTATCAGTTCCAAGACAGAAGAATGATACAGGCTAGACAACAGAGGTGTTAACTTGAAATCTGGAGACCTCAAGTCTGCCCCAGTCCCCTGAGAACTCACCCTAGGGAAGTCCTCAGATTTGCCCATTTCAGACAAAACAATAGACCTTAAGATAGACCTAAAGCAAATGTCCTAGTAGTTTTCCCCAAGGTATCAAAGTCCTTTCCCAAGTAAGCCCAGCCCTTGATTGGATCTTTCCCATTTGTGTCCATTGTAAAGCACCAGCCTCTCCCTGATAATCCTGTCTTGAACTTCTCATTTCCTTGTAGCCATTGGAAAGCCAATTAATCATACTTTTCTGTTCCCAGTTCCCCAAAAGGTATATAAGTTCCCCAAATTCTCTAGTGCTTTAGAGCTATTATCTTGTGTGGTGACACTCCAAAGGATACTGTGCCAGAGTGCCAGAGCCTTCGGCTTGTAAAAATGTATGTAGCTGTTCGTCTTAAATCTTTGGAAGACTTTTATCCAACCTCTGGAGTCAACTGAGACTACTGGAGGGTTTCCCTGGATATCTCTTTTCCTGAACATCTGATAGCACTCCTGCTTCTTACATATATCATTGAAGAAGAGTTTAAATATCTGCCAGCAGCTGGATGGGGTCTGTGGCCCCGAATAGCTCATTGAGCCAACCTTGATGACTTATTGTCCTTTTCTGTGACAACTGAGAGAGACCCTCATAATCCTATTCTGTCTGTAGTTTAGTTTAGATAACAGATAGAGGAGAGGGAGTGAGAGAGATCCTGGCCAAAGCCTGAGGGCTTGGCCAGGCACCAAGGACCTGATTTGTTATCATGACCTAGCAGGGCTTCCTAACCCCACTCAACTTATTTCTTCAATATAATAAACCATCTTGTTAATGAATAGCAGTCAGATAAAAGTTTCTTAAAAGGATACAAGGTAAATAGAGGGAAGAAGAAGGAATTGGGGAGACTGTCTATCAAGCTTTGGTTAAGCAAAATCCAAGACTGCCAGTCATTCAGTCTTTCCCCGGCAGGGCTGGGTTCAGTAAGGGTTTCTTGGGGTCCAGGCAATTAAGTCCTGGAAAACAGTTTATACCCAAACCCAAAGAAACCCCTTAAGTGAACACTGGCTCCTGTCTACGCTCAAAGTAAAGATGAAGAGTTCCCTAGATAGGCCTATCACACTCACAAACCTATCCATCCCAATGACATCCTTGGAACTCCTCAAATCATCTTTACACAAGTTAACAGGGGTTAGGTGACTTGCCCAGATTCACAGAGCTAGGAAGTATCTGAGGACACATTTACACCCAGGACTTCCTGTCTATCCACTGACTGACCAAGCTGCACTCATCCCTCCTTCTGTCTTAGAATCAATACTAAGCATCAATTCCATGGGAAGAGGAAAAATAAATACTTGTTGACTATCTGATCTTAACATGAATTCTACATTGATCAGAACCCCCATTTTACAGAGGCAGTTGGGTAGCTCAGTAGAGTAAGAGCCAAACCTAGAGACAGGAGGTCCTGGGTTCAATTCTGGCCTCAGACACTGCCCAGTCCTGTGACCCTGGGCAAATTACTTAACGCCTCCCCACCCACCCCCATTGCCTAGCCCTTACCATTCTTCTGCCTTGGAACCAATACACAGTCTTGATTCTAAGACAGAAGGTAAGGGTTTAAAAAACAAAACAAAACATAAAGAACCCCAATTTTATAGGCAAAGAACCCGCCAGTGAATGATTGCATAAGGAAATAAATGAAATTTGGTGATTATGCTATATGAGTGTGATCTTCTCCCCTATCTCCTCCTCTGCTCTGATTTCTTAATCTCTCCCACTTTAGGTCATCATCACTTTCTCCTTCTGCCTTCCATTAGCATCTGCTCCCAAACAATACATAAAATGCGATAACTGCTTTCTGCTTTTTGACAGAATGGAAACCTCTGCCTTTGGTGGTGGTGGTGCTGGGGAGATTTAATGTTGGAGAGTCATCCTACAAGCTCCTGATCAAATAACCATAGATTACAGCTTTTCAGAAATCAGGAGCCTCCAGCTCCCTACCTTAGCTGCTCAATAACTACCCATGTAGGTTCCGTCACCAAAACGTGTTGCAAATTTAATTCTCTTTGTAAGGAGAGAAGCTACGGGTTAGAATAAGCCTTATTGCCTGTTTGTACAAAACAAAAACGAAGCCCAAAGGAGGCTCTTCCTCACAGATCTGGTCCCCAACCTCTCAGGCAAGAGAAATTGAAGAGAGGACCATGATGTCATTGAGTGAAATTAGTGAATAATTTATGGGCTGTGGATCAATCCTCCCAAGATAACAATTTACATATAATGGGCTCACTTTGGAGCAGAGAATCTTAAGTCCAAATACATGATAATGATGATGATGATTTCTAGCACTTATAACAGAGTCATCTGAGAAGGAAATGATAAATCATTCATTATCCTTGCCAAGAAAACCCCATTGGACAGCTGTGGTCCATGCAGTCTTGGAAGATTGGGCACTACTGAACAACAACCGGCATTTAGAATGTACTTTGAAGTGTGCAAAGGGTTTTACATAAGTTATCTCATTTAAATCTCACAGTAACCCTGGGAGGAAGGTGTTTATATTATCAGCCTCATTTTAAAGGTGAGGAATTTAAGTTAAATTAAGTTAAATTCAAATGTAAATTTAACAAGAGAAGTTAAATAGCACACCTCAGGATCCTACAGGCAGTAAAAGTCTGAGGTAGGATTCAAATTCAGGTCTCTCCATGCGAAGCCACTTCTATACCTGGGTATGATATCTATCTCCAGGATGTCCCAAAAGTCCTTACTGCAGTTTAAAACTCGTAAAATTTTAAAACTGAGGTAAGGCTTTGTGTAAAAACTCATCAAACTCAAACTCATCTAAAATTTCTAAATGAACTCATTTTCACAGGCACACAGATGTGAGAACTATCAGATTACCCATAAGTACAATTAAAATGTCATGTTTTGTCTTAGTTAAATCAGATAGAAACATCAGGTAATGAACTCACTTGTCAGACTCAGGGAACAGATCACAGCTTTGAAGTCTTGAGAGAGCCAGGTGAAAATGATGCACTATAAGGAAAAAATAGAGCAAGAGCGAATAAGTGACAAATTAAAATACTGTTATTATTCATGCATCAAGACACTTTTAAGGCAAGTATAATTCACTTAGTGGAGCTTACGAATGTTTTATTCAGTAATGAGAAGGCATGAGCCAACTTAGACTCAGAATCAATCTTGCAAATGCTCTGTATTAACTGTGCCCTTTGGAATATTGGTAAATTGATTTTTTTTCTGTTTTATTTTGAGCATCAACATACATGATATAGCTTGACAGCAATCTAATGATTTTGAGGCAGATTCTGTCATAAAAAAGTAATCAATACTCATGGGAGCTTTAAGCTACTCTATCTAGTTGTTTCGGTCTTGTCTGACTCTTTGTGACTCCATCTGGGGTTTTTTTGGGCAAAGGTACTAGAGTGGCTTGCCATTTCTTTCTCCAGCTCATTTTTACAGATGAGGAAACTGAGGTAAACAGGGTTAAGTGATTTTCTCAGGGTCATACAGCTAGTAAGTGTCTGAGGTCAGATTTAAATTCAAGCCTTTCTGACTCTAGATCTGGCAGTCCATCTATTGTGCTACCTAGCACCCCTAAAAGGTACACAGACAAATTTTCTATAGTTGTCATTAAACTTAGACATAAAAAGGTCTCCTCCTCATTAAGATAAAACATAATCAAATTAAACTTGGAAAAGAAACAAATGGACCTCTCCGTCTTACTGCCTATCCTCATAACTCCAGCACAATTCTAGGTGCACTAAAGTTAAGTGCATGACAAATATTTGTCATATATTAATAAATAACTAATCTACAATTACATCATCTATGTAGATACATTTTCTATTGGTAAAAACTGCAAGCCCTTTCTTTTTCAGTGGCTTTTGTCCATGACTTCCTATTAGCCTTCTGCATGATGTTCACTTAAAATACTTGGAAGAAAAACATTCATTAAATGCATCTTGTGTGTCAGGTACTGTTCTAATCACTTTTTCTTTTTCTTCCTCTCTTCCTTCCTTCCTTCCTTCCTTCCTTCCTTCCTTCCTTCCTTCCTTCCTTCCTTCCTTCCTTCCTTCCTTCTTTCTTTCTTTNCATTGGCCATTGCACCTGGCCATAGGATCTGGTAGGTCCATGCTGACTTGCTCTCTACTGTGTTGTCGTCATCACGTATGGTTTCCCGCAGGACGTTTGAAGCCAGACTTCAGTTTGGGGAATTGAGATCCGCGTGATTTGGATGATTCAGCTGAGAAACTTTCCCCAGAAACTGTAGGTTTTTTCAATGCCTATTTTGTGCCAGATGAGAGAAACTCATATTTTTACAGGGAAGAAGGCCGCACCAAGGAGACGATGATGGAGACACCAGGAGACACCAAGGAGACGCTCCATCAGTGATGGAGCAAATTGACTTTCCTGCCATTTCTTTTTATTTTTCCTTTTAATTAATTAATTAATTGATTTGTCAATCTAGCTGTCTGTCTATCTATCTATCTATCTATCTATCTATCTATCTATCTATCTATCTGTTTGTTTATTTATTTAAACTCTCACCTTCCATCTTCAAATCAATACTGTGTATTGGTTCTAAGGCAGAAGAATGGTAAGGGCTAGGCAATGGGGGCCAAGTGACTTGCCCAGGGTCACACAGCTAGGAAGTATCTGAGGGCAAATTTGAACCCAGGACCTCCTGCCTCTAAGCCTGGCTCTCAATTCACTGAGCCACCCAGCTGCCCCCTAATCACTTTTTCAATATTATCTCTTTGATCCTCACATTGATCCTGGGTTAGATGCTAGTATTATCCCCATTTTTTACTGAGAAAACTGAGGCAAGCAGAGTTTAAATTATTTGTCTAGAGTCACAATAGAGAGAGCCACGAGCCTGGAGACAAGCGGTCCTGGGGTTAAATCTAGCTTCAAACATTTCCTAGCTATGTGCCCCTGAGTAAGCCACTTAACCTTTAAGTAGCCCTTACCATTATTCTGCCTTGGAACCAGTACTTAGTATTTATTCTAGGATTGAAGGTCAGGATTTAAACAGAGTCAGAGAGAGAGAGCTATTATGGTAACAAGGGACACAAGCACAAACTCTTAAGAAAGAAATAACTCCAAAACACCTATGAGGAAATGCTCCAAAAACCTTGTACAAAAGTTCAACTAGAATTCTTGGAAGAAATAAATTAAGAGTTGGCAAAGAAAAAGGATTTTATAAATGGCTTAAGAGGGCTAGGGAAATGTATTCCAAGGAAAGACTTGCAAGGATAATTAATAACAGTACAAGGAGTACAAGTCTTATCCAAGCAACAAACTCCTTAAAAACTAAAATGAACCAAATTTAGTTTTTGAAATCACAAGCAATATGAAACAAAGTCCAACTACAAAAAAATAGAAAAAATATGATATATGTCCTATCCAAAGCAACTGACCTCGAAAACAGATCAAAGATATAGTTTAAGAATCATTAGAATACCTGAAAACTATAAAAAAAGGTCCTGGACATATTTTTTTAAAAATCATGAAGGAAAACTACTCAGATCTACTAGAACCAAAGCAGAGCAATAATCAACTGTAAGTCACTTCCTGAAAAAACCCTGGAAAATTACAACTTTTAACAATGTAATAATCAAAGTTTAGCAAAGAAAAAAATTAGTGTGAGTAATTGGAAGGAAAGAGTTCAAGTAACAAGACACAATAGTCAGGATCCTAAAAGACTTAGCAGCTTTCCCAATAAAGTGGAAATGCTAGAACACAAGATATAGACTTAAGATCAAGTATAATTTATCCAGTAAAACTGAGTATAATCGCACTGGGGAGAAACAGAGTACTTATCAGAATTTCTATGAAAAGTGGAATACTGAGTCAGTGTAGTCCAACATATCATATTCCCTAATAAGATAAGCTCCAAATGGATATACTTTTTCAACGTAAAAAGTATCATCAAAAACAAGTTAGAAGAACAAGAAAGAAACTACCTTTTCCAACCTAAGTATAAGGAAACAGTTCATGACTAAACTTGATAGAAAGGATCACAGAAGATAAAATGGACAATTTTGAAAACATACAAGTTTTGCACAAAAAGACCCAGTGCAACTAAAATTAGAAGGGAAGTTCATAACTAGAAGAAAAAGAAAGTTTTTCTGATAAAAGTACAATTTCTTTTTTTTTTTTTTAAACCCTTACCTTCCGTCTTGGAGTCAATACTATGTATTGGCTCCAAGGCAGAAGAGTGGTAAGGGTAGGCAATGGGGGTCAAGTGACTTGCCCAGGGTTACACAGCTGGGAAGTGTCTGAGGCCAGATTTGAACCTAGGACCTCCAGTCTCTAGGCCTGGTTCTCAACCCACTGAGCTACCCAGCTGCCCCCAAAAGTACAATTTCTAAGAAACGTGAGAAGCTAATTCAAATTCACAAGAATAAAAGCCATGTCCTAATTAATAAATTGTCAAAGGATATTAACAGGTAGTTTCCTCCTAGTGTTTCTTCTTATTTTTTTTTATTTTTTTAACATTGACTTTTTAAAAATTTGAGTTTCAAATTTCTCTCCTTTACTTGAGACCCTCCTCCACCCACTGAAAAGGCAAACAATGTAACATCAATTATAACATAATACCAACTATATATAATTGTGCAAACTATGTTTCCATACTTACCATGTTTTCCCCCCAAAAAGCAATAAAAATTAAAAAGATGAAAAATATACTTTAATTTGCATACTGATAGTTCATTAGTGGAAAGCATTTTTAATCCTGAGTGCTTCGAAACTCTGTTGGATCATTGCATTGTTAAGAGTAGCTAAGTCTTACCCAAATGATCATCATTACAATACTGCTGTTACTGTGTACAATGATCTCCTAGTTCTGCTCATTTCAATCTACCTCAGTTCACATAGGACTTCACAGGTTTTTCTAAAACCGTCCCCCTCATTATTTCTTGTAACAGTAATATTTTCATCACAATTAAATAACATAATCTTTTCAACGATTCCTCAATCAATGGAAATCCCCATAATTTCCAATTCTTTGCCATCAAAAAACTTTACTTAGAAATATCTTTTTACATATAGGTCCTTTTTTTTTCTCTTTGATCTCTTTGAGATACAGACCTAGTAGTGGCATTGCAAGATCAAAGGTTATACACAGTTTTATAGCTCTTTGAGCATAATTCCAAATTGTTCTCCAAAAAGGTTGGATCGGTTCACAATTCCACCAAATATTCAAAGTCCTTTTTTCTACATCACTAGCATTTATCATTTTCCTTTTCATTCATGTTAGCCAATCTGATAGAAATGAAATTGTACCTCAGAATTGTTTTAATTTGTATTTCTCTAATTAGTAGTGATTTAGAGCATTTTTAAATGTAAATATAGATTTCTTCTTCTGAAAACTGCCTGTTCCTATCTTTAAAATTTTTTTCAATTGGGAATGACTCTTATTTTTATAAATTTGACTCAGATCTGTATGTAATCTGTGAATCTTGCTATACCCCGCCCCCAATTTCTTATATTCCTTCTAATCTTGGCTGCATTGGTTTTATTTGTCCAAAAACATTTAAATGTCATATAATCAAAACTATCCATTTTACCACCTGTGATCCTCTCTATCTTATTTGGTTTTAAACTCTTCCATTATCCATAGATCTGAGAGGTACGTTTTTCTATGCTCTCCTTATTTGCCTATGATATCACCCTTTATGTCTAAATCATGTACCAATTTTGACTTTATCTTGATATACAGTGTGAGATGCTAGACCTATAACTAGTTTCTCGCAAACTGCTTTCAGTTTTCCCAGAAATTTTTGTCAAATGGTGAGTTCTTGCCCTCAAACCTCAAGTCTTTGGGTTTATCAAACATAAGATTACTGCAGTCATTTACTACTATGTATTGTGTAACTAATCCATTCAATTGATTTATCATTCTATTTCTTAACCCATAGCAGATCATTTCTATAATTACTACTTTGTATAATATTTTAATATTTTGACATCAGATACTGCTAGGCTGCCTTCCTTCACATTTTTTTTCATTGATTCCCTTCTTATTCTTGACTAACAGGGAGTTTTCTAAGGATAAAATCTACGCTATCAAGAGCCATAGTTTTTAAAAAGAGCTCCAAATCATTAATAATTAGGGAAAATGAAAATCAGAGCAACTCTGAGGTTTCAAGCCACATCCATCAGATAGGTCACAAAGTTAACAGTAAGAGAAAATAACAAATACTGAAGAAACTATGGGAAAAGAAGCATATGAATGCATTGTTGGTAAAAATGTGAATGGATGATAGAGTCATCTGGAAGTGATTTTGAACTATATCTCTAAAGTTACTAAGCTGAATTCTCTTTGATCTAGGAATACCATTACTAGACTCCCAAAGAATTTTTAAAAATGTGTACACATGGGCAAAAAGTTTTAGAGCAATTATTTTTACAATAGTAAAGTACTAGAAACTAAGAGTATGATCATCAGTTGAGGAATGGCTAAACAAATTCAGGTATATGGATGTAACTGAATACAATTGAGACATAAGAAATAACAAAAGGAATAGATTCAGAGAAACTTAGGAAGACTTGTATGAATTGATGGCAGGGTACATACAATGAGCAGAATGAGCAACAATACTGTCAATTAGTCAATAAACATTTATTAAACCCCTACTATGTGCCAGCCACTGTGCAAAGTAACTGAGAGCTACTGCAGTTTATTCAGTTGGGAGGGAGGGCTACACAGTATAATCTGTGTTTTAGGAAAAGTGCTTTGGTGGCTAAATGAAGGATAGATTAGAGCAGGGAGAGACCTGAAGAAGACCCACCAGTAGACTATTGCAATAGTCCAAGTATAAGTTGATGAGGACCAGTACCAGAATGAAAGCAGGATCAAAGGAGAGAAGGGAATGTATCAGACAGATGTTGCAAATGTGAAGTCAATAGGTTTTGGCAACAGATTGGATATGGGGAGGTGAGAGTGAGGAAGTGAGGATTACATCTAAGTCTCTATCCTGGGGACTGGGAGGATTTATTGTCCTCAATAGTGTTAGGGAAGTCAGGATGGGAGAGCTTTAAGGGAAAAGATTGTAAATTTAGTTTATACAGAAAGGCAACTTTGAAAGGATTAAGAACTCTGTTTAATGCTATGACAAATCATGATTCTAGGAGGTCAATGATGAAACATGCTGCCCATCTCCTGACAGAGTAAATATGAACTCAGACAGCAGAATGAGATTTATTATTTTGAATAGGAGCAATACAAGAATTTGTTTTACTTGATTATGCATATGCTATAAGGTTTTAAAATGAAAATTAATATTCAATTATATGTATATTGTGTTATGTAATACATAACTATATATGATGTCATATATTATGTTATATAAATATTCCTATGTGATACTATTACATATCATAAAAATGTATATATTGTATATGTATATACAATATATAATATATGTGATATACTAAAATCATTTTCCCATTACTGGCCCCAACCCAACCCCAGGTTATCAAACTGGGTTGGGAACCTTTTTTCTTTTGTTAGGATCTTAAAAGGATTATAGTCAGGGTTGATCAGCCATCAGGAACTCTGACCCATTTTGAAAGTATGCTTGGCCAGTCACAAGGCTGGGGAGCTGGCATCTTCCCCATAAGGCAAAAACCCTCCCCTGTGATGAAAGTAATGAGGTAGGAGTTGACCTCTGTAGTCTACCTCCTCTTTCAAAATATCCACCAATGGGAACTTGTCAGGGGAGGTCCAAAGGCTGAACTATCAAGACAGTTAGAAAGAGGACAGAACTCCCTTTATAAGCAAGAAGTAGGACTCATTCTTTTTTCTCATGGAAGGAGGCTGGCAAAAAGATTCCCTCTTTGTTAATGGAAATTGTATACCCCCATTAATAAAGTGTTATTCTCGGAGAAAGTGTCTCATATTCTTTATTGGTTAAAATCTTAAGGCAACATCCCTACTCAAGAAAGAGAGTGGGGTGGAGAAGAGGAAGAAAGAAATTTTTGTTTTGGAAAAAAAATTAAATTATATTAAAAAATAAAGAAAAACGATGTATTTCATAAATATGGACTTTCTTTTTCTTTTTAAAAGCGTATTACCTCCCCTTTTACACTGAATGTGTGTGTGTGTGTGTCTGTATGTGTATAAAACTATACATGCTATCTTCTGTAGGATTAGGGAAACTGTGAGATAAATATAATTCTGATAAAAGCAACTCCACATCCTCAAATGTTGGATTATATAAATGGACAGCCCTTTTATATTCCTTAATTAACTTATGTATATTTGTGTAGAATTGGGGAAATCTCCTCTTTAAAATCTCTAAATCACCCCCAGAGAATGGTTTATGGTTTATAGCCCTTCACATGCACAATCCCCAGTCTGGCTGAACCACAGTCCTATCCGTGATGGGTAAACTGGTGACAGGAGCTGCTTTAGCCCCTGCAACTTTTTGTTCAGTGTTGGTAATGTCAGTTGCCTTTTGCTTGCTTTCTTCCTTCTTTGGCAAAACTGTTCCCTCAATAACCTCTAGCTGCATGATGGTTCGTGCATCTAGCTCCTTACCTTCCCTAATCTGTTTGTTTATGTCAATTAGTATTTTCATCTCTTCAATTAATGTTTCCAAAGCCAGGTTTGTCACTTCTGCCTTCCCAAATGTAAAGTTTAAAACCTTCCCCAATATCATAAAAGCCCCATAAAATGACACCATCATGGCCATCCCTGATGGTACATAGGCCAGAGCTTCTCCCAGGGGTATGGTCAGCCATTGGCACGAATCATACACCCTGATAATTTCTGTGAAAAATTGAGGGATCATAACAAGCCATAGAGTTGAACAAGCCCTCCAAAGACCATAAAGCAGTATTGCAGTGCACCCCAGAGTAATAATCATTCTGTTAATAAGGTTGGTCATGATGAAACTTTTCACCCTCAGGTTCAAAAAAGAATCCTAGGCTGGCTGGCCAAACTGTAGGATTAGGGAAACTGTGAGATGGCAATGAAATCTCCCCAATCCCAGGTCTTTGGAGAAGCAGGCAGACTTGACTGGATAGGAGGGGCAAGAGCCTGTGGAGCACTCCTTCACACACCCCCACCCCCCAAGGAGTTGGAAGTCAGTTAACTGTCTGGTTATGGAGAATAATCTAGCTTGGTAACTTCTGGGCCAAGATGGTAAGTGGATAAAGATTAAACCCCTTGTGATAATATCTTTCTCTGTATGTATTATTTCCCCACAGGATAAAATAGGTGAGGTTTGATGTCTTAAGAGTATCCCACTGGCTCAGAAGTTAGGATCAACTTCAACGCTACTAGTAAGAGGAACTTGGCTTATGGAGGATGTGATTATTTCCCCAAATTATCTGTATCCAAACACTGTTCCTAGATGATAAGGGTTTAATGATATCTGGGAATAGGAAGGGGGGAAATGGTTTAGGAATGATAGGTAAGAGGAAGCTACCTAAACAGCTATGTCAAATAAGCAGCCCCTTCCCCCCAAAGGGGGAAATGTATCTTGAATGGCTGACCTCCTATTAAGCCCCTAATAATCTTCTTTCTAAAACTAAATAGCTAAACTAAGGTAGACTTTGGTCTTGCTTGAAGGTCTAACAAAGTAAAGCAGCTGTGGCTGTCAGAATGACTCCAGCAGATACACAGAGAGTATGTGTGCCCAGAGCCCAGAGCCAAGAATCAGGCCCTTGCAAGAAGGGTGACCTCCAGGATTCCAGCTGCCTTTAACTGCCCCCTCTCTTAGAGTTCTGGGGGGCACTATAGAATTCTGCGATGCAGCTTGAACCCCTCTCAGAAATATGGATCCCACACTTCTCATCAGAGAATCGGTTTAACAGAAATGTATGCTACTTTCAAGAGATATACACACCCAATGCAGCATGCAAACAGTTATGAAAATGCAATTTCTAGGATTTCTAAACACCTGAGTTACAATGAATTTTTTTAGGGGTTGGAGGAAAGGGAATCAAAGAAACATAACCATTTTGATTTTTCCTTATAGGTATAAACATTTCCAGACTTTATTGTAAACTTTTAATTTTTAACCTAAAAGCACACTATTTATAGTACTAATTAATAGTATTTCTAGTCTCCATTCCTTATTAAATTTAACATGGTGGAGTTTTACCCTATTTCTTTCTTTCCCTCACTTTCTGAACTTTCTTTTGCTCTTTTCTATACATTTGATATTGTTATTGATATTCTTTTTTTCTTTTCTATTTGTGTTGCATTATTATCACTACCTCCACTTTGCCTCCAAACAGAGAAAGGCCTTCCCTTCTAACAAATAAGTATAATTAAGCAAGGCAAATTTGTGTTATATTGCCCCTACCTAAAAATATGTCTCGTTTGACACCTGAAATCTAATATCTACCTGCCAAGAAGGAAGAATCATTCTTCCTCATAAGTCTTCTCTAGTCCTAATTTTTCATTGCATTGATCAGAATTCTTAATTCTTTTAAAGTTGTTTTCTTTAAGATATTATAGTCACTGGACATTGTTCACTGATTCTGCTCACTTCATTCTGCATGAGTTCACACAAGTCTTTCAAGGTTTCTTGCATTTTTTCCTTTTTGTCATCTCATTTGGCATAATTATATTCCATTACAATAACATACCATAATGTCTTCAATTATTATCTAATTGATGAATACTCAGTTGTTTTGTGCTACAGCAAAAAGTATTGCTGTAAATATTTTTGTTTCCCCTCTGTTTAACCTCTTTGGGGCATATGCCTATGAGGGTTATCACCGTTTCAGTAGTGATCCTTGAGATATAGTTGTAAATTGCCTTCCAGAATGTTTAGGACAAGTCAGTTCAACCCATAGTACATCAATGTATTGTACTCCCATTTCTCTTCTACCAATTATTACAGTATTTTATTTTTGTCATCTTTGCCAATCTGATGGGTGGGGAGAAGAATCACAGAGTTGTTTTCATTTGTATTTTGTTATGAATTTGGAACATTTTTACACGATCATCAATAGCTTAATTTTTTTCTTTTGGGATTTGCCTGTTTGTTTTACCTATTGGGGAAATTCATTATTCTTGTTGGATTCTCTACTTGTTTTGAGTATCAGACCAGATCTTAGAAGCGGCTAGATAGTAGATAGAATGCTGGACTCATAATCAGAAGATCTGGCTTCAAATTTTGCCTCAAATACCTACTCTGTGACCCAGGGTGACTCAGGACAAGTCATATGACCTCTATCTGCCTCAATTTCCTCATTTGTAAAATAGAAATAATGAGTACCTACCTTCCAGAGTCATTGTGAGGATTAAATGAGATAACATATGTAAAGTACTTTGCAAACCTTAAAATGACATATGAATATTACCTATTATTAAATTTGCTACAAAGATGTCTTTCAGTTTACTTCTTCCCTTTCTAACTACAATAATCTTTTTTGTACAAAACTTTAACTTTATATCATCAAAGTTATCCATTTTAACCTCATGATCACCTCTATCCTTTATTTAGTCATGAAGATATTTATACATTCTTCTAATTTTTCAAGCTAAAATTTCCTGTTGACTCATAGCATCATTTAGTTCTGTTTCCTCAATTTTATTTTTCAGGGAGGTCACTATTGAGTAATGTTTTCCACCTTCTATTCTAATCCTTTTATTCTCCTTCTACTGTTTTTCTCCAGAGTTCTAATTTCACATTTTTTTTAATCTTTTGCTTCATTTCCTCCAGTCCTTTCTTGCAACTCTTGTGACTAAGCTGTTCTCTTATCTGAGTCTCTGCTTGGATTTTTTGCAGAATACTATCTGTCTTCTGGGTTCAGAAGTCCTTAGTCTTCTCATTTCTTCATCATATTTCTTCATCTGGTCTATCATTTTCTTCAATTTACCAATACCTCATTTTAAATTTCCTCATATCACCATTTCCTTCTGTTTGCTCATACCCCCAGCTTCAATTTCTAGATTGGGATTTTGTACTAAGACCACATTGTGCTCCCTCTCATCCTCTTAGATGGGGGTGGCAGGTCCTGCTTGGTCTCCTCTCTTCTTTAGTTTGAATGCTATTGACATTCTTTATGGAATAGCGAGGAGGAGACCCCGTCCTCTGTCAGAATCCCTGGTTGCTGGTTCTTTCTCTTGGTATCCCTAAGAAAGTTTTGGCCTTGACCTGCATTTTGTCTCCTCCTTGAAAAAATGTCCAACCTACAGTTGGCTCTGTATGCTGTCATGACTCAGACAAGCCCCAACCAGATATGAATTGTGAGTTCTCAAGCAAGATGCCTGGTGTTTCTGCTGCCCAGGAACTGCATTAATCCTGACCAGGACACTGATTGCCAGAGCGCTGTAGCCTCATTCTCCCTTTGATAATCTCCATTTCATGTTTACCTTGTAAAATTCTGGATTGGATAAAATCACAAGATTTTAGGTTTGGAGCTTGAAGGGAATTTTCTAGGTGTTTTTTTCCTTTTTCATCATTCCTTCTGGTGCACTTTTCAAACATTTTTAGGTTTCTCTAGCACCTTTCCTGTTGTCATCTTAACCATACGTACTTCCTCTTTTTTTAAGCAGAGAAAAAGTCCTATACTTGCAACTTCAGAAATCAATGGACCTGTTTCAATTCACGGTATTACAGTCAGAGCAACAAAGAATTAGAAATACAGAGATTGATATTCCAGTCACAGTTCTACCATCCACTCTATGACCTGTGGTTAGTTATTTAACTTTGCTGGTCTAGTACCTTCCTTCATTTGTGAAATGAAAAGATCCAAAAATATCATGTTTAAGAACTTTTTCATTTTAACAATTTTACAATTATGTGATAGTAAAAGTTCAGAATGACAAAATAGTTTTTAAAGCATTTTGAATTTTAAAAACTTGACTTCTTAGGAGATTTAATATCATTTCTGAATAGAATTAAAATCTTTAGAGGCTTTTGTAATTATCTTATTAAATAGAGAAGTATCACACGTAATGAACACATTCACTGTATGGAATCAAATCTTACTTCCAAAATAGTTAAAGTAAACTGAAATTACGGGTGTGCTGAAGCCAGTTTAGTGAAAGCTGATTGTTAAATCTTTGGCATGAGCATTTACACTTTAGAAATAGGTGAACACTAGAAACTGGGGCTTGATTTACTATTTTGATGACTATCTACTCTTAAGAAAATGATAGGTAAGATATTAATCATTAATGAATTAAAATTAGTTTAAATTAGATTATGATTAGACTAAAATTAAAATCAGTTGTGTTTCCTCCAGAGATCCAGTTATTAAAATTTACCAGCACATTCTTGGCTGAAATATATGCTCCATATTTCCACTATTAATTTGATTAGCAAAGTTTTTTTCCATAAACAGAATAATAACCTTCAGGGATATATGTACAGTAAGTTCCAAATTTATCCTTGAAAAGAAGTTTCACACTAGCTACTAAATCATCACAGTGTGGTAAACACCTTGATATCCAAGAGGGGAGGATAATTTGATTGGCATCATTTAACAAATATCACAAGTTTTACATCATTTGAACAAGGGTTGTCATTTCAATCTTGTAACTGAATAAAATAACCTAAAATAGTAAATGATAGAATGGTTAAACTAGGATATAAAAACAAATGCCTGTATAGAGCCACATCCACTGTTGACCTAAAACAGTTTAAGTAACAAAAATGGTAGCAGTGGTGGTGGAAGCTGTTAGTGATCTTTCTGTAGTACTTTAAAGTTTGACAACCACTTTAAGTACATAATCTCAAGGTTCATAACATAGTTCACAATAATCTTATGAGTAAGTACTATTATTATTCCCATTCTCCATTTGAGGAAACCAAGGCATGACCAAAGTTGCCATTAGTCACATTACCAATAAGTCTAGGAGTTAGGATTCAAATCTAGATTTTCCTGACTTCACATCCAGTGTTTTTTCCACAAAACACCATCTTTCCACTAAATGGCATGCTGACACCTCTGCAAACATAGGCCGAAATATGCTCAAGTCTTCTCAGAAACATTAGAAGATTAGAAGCTGCTTACCAGAGAAGACAAAAAAATCTATCTTTTGGATGTCATTAAAATAAAGTTTTCATAAACCATTTCTACTGCAATAAGACTGAATAAGAAAAGGATTACTGACCTGACTTTTTTACTCCATAGGGTAGTGCAATCTTATCACTTTCATGAAAAGCAGCTATCGCATTTAATTCACTTGTACACATGAAAGGATATATTCCATGATAACTAAGAAAGTGAAAAAAATTTGATTTTATTAAATATTATATTAGCTTGATAAAGTTAATTCATAATTTCCAAATTGTTTCACTTTGTTGTGATTACACCAACATGTCAAGTCATTTCTTAAATTCTTACAGTGTGCCAGGCTTGGTTGGTACACCTTAAAGCTTAATAGTTTTAAAGCTTTAATATTAGAAGTCAATTATAGATATTAAATGACCATGATAGTAAAATGATCACTAGTAATAATCATTATCAACAATCAAAAATGTTTAAATTAAAATGTAATGTTAAATATTATAAAGTAATATTTTATTAAAGATTTAATAGTTTAGAATTACAGTAAGACTTTTGGGATACACAGTATATAAACTATTAGGTACTTTGTAGAAATGTTTACCTAGGTATGCAGATACACTCACATACGTGTCTATATACACACATTTAAACTAAGAAGTTAGAAGATTCTCGCCAAATCAAAAAGGAAGTATACGATTAGTGCTAGGAATAACATACTCAGTCAGTCAAATTCTGACTTGTGATTCATACAGAATGGATTTGGACCATGATATTGTTATAGTAAAGGAAAAAATATCAATTAGAAGAAAGGATAAAGATGATAATATATGGCCCATGGTTAGAAAATCTCCAACATGGCCTATTTCAAATAAGCTACTGACTGCAAAATATGTGGAAATGGGTTAATAAAAACATTGATGTGGATTAAAAATTTTTCCTATGGAAGTCGAATGAATGTAAAATGATTGGCACAATGAGGAAGCACAAAAAGCCCAGAAATCATATTCTTGCAAAATAGAAGAACTATGGCAGCCAAGCATAAAAGATGTGGATTAAAAACTCATCCATTGGGCAGCTAAGTAGTACAATGGATGGCGTACTAAGCCTGGAGATGGGAGGTCTTGGGTTCAAATATGGCCTCAATCACTTTCTCACTGGGTGCCCCTGGACAAGTTATTTAACCACAACTGCCTAGCCCTTGCTGCTCTTCTGATTTGGAATTAATATGAAGATGGAAGGTAAGATTTTTTTTTAAAAGAAAGGAAAAAAACCTCATATCTATAAAATGTTGCAGATGAAGAAAATTAGAAGCAGCATTGCCCAAAAATAGTGAGGCCTGGAAGTGAAACCATTCAAAGAAATGTGATATGAGCTCAAATTAAGCCAACCCACCCTAAGAATATCAAAGATGAAATTAGAAAGACTGCAAACAAAAACCAGAACAGCTCTGATATAATTTTTCTAACAAAGTATTGGCTTTGTCATTTAGAGCAGGAACACAACAATTTATCCCTAATGGAAAAGGAAGCTAAATAAAAGTAAGGACCAGTCAAGTAAAAGGGGAAAATCGTTCTGTTTTCAAAAGTGTTAAAAAACTAGATTCTATAAATGAGGTTATAAAGAGGAAGACTTTGAATACTAGGGGGAAAATATCAGAGTACTATATTTTAAAAAAGATAATCAAGAAGATGGAAATAATAAGTGACTCATAAAGCTACTCTTATCTCTATGAAATACTTTAATTCATTTTTTTGAAAAATCTTTATGAGAATCATTTATACTTGTATTTGATCAGTAAATATTTAACAAATGGTAGGCATTATCCTGTATATCTTGGATAGAAAAACAAAAATGAAACGTCCATACCACCATGCTTATTATATTCTACTGGGAAAGATATGTGCACATATAATAGCAAACAGTTATAAAGATTTCAGAAACTTCACTTATATTAGCTTATTTGAGGCTCACAATCACCCTATGAATTAGGTGCTACCATTATCCCCATTTTGGGGAGCTGGATGGTACAGTGGTTTGTTAAAGCTCTAGGCCAGGAGTCAGGAAGATTTTTATTCCAAATCTAGCCTCAGATGCTTACTCTGTGCATGACCCTGGGCAAGTCACTTTAACCCTGTTTGCCTCAGTTTCCTCCTCTGTAAAATGAGCTGGAGAAGGAAATGGCAAACTGTTCTAGTATACTTTGAGGGTCACAAAGAGTTAGACATGGCTGAAAATGATTCAACAACTATTATCCTTCATTTTATAGAGGAGGAAACTGAGGCTTTTATATACTCTTTATCAATGAGGCCAAATCGATGTCTAATATAAATACATACAAAATAAACACAAAGTAATTTGAAGAGGGAGGCATAAGTACCAGGTGGACTTGGGAAAGACTTCATGTAAGAAATAATATTTGAGTTGAGCCTTGAAAGAAACTAGAATACACCCCCATGTATGTATATATGTTATATTTATGTAAAATTTTTCTTATAATGAAATTAATATCAGTAATTTCCATATGAAATTCTAAAACCATTAATTTTAGCTTTTTAAATTTTTTATTTTTCATAATTCTTAATTATTAAGTATTTTTAAAGTACATTAAAAAGCAACCTGGCAGTACCACCACTGCCCTGTTTATCTATGTTTCCTTCTGAACTTCCATCTGTACTCTATATATTTGCTAATGTTTCATTAACACTTTATTTTTCCCCACGATTCCTTCTACCCCTTACAAATCTCTCCTTTCCCTTTTAACAAAATATAGTGAGGCAAAACAAATTCATGGCCAAATATGTTTCTGGGGTCAGCCCATTACCTCTCTTTGGGAAGCACACTTCATCATCTGTCTTCTGAATGTGTGGCTAGTTGTTGTACTGATCAGATTTCTTAAGTCTTTCAAAATTATTTTCCTTTAAATTGATATTTTTGTTGTTGTTCAGTTGTTTTCAGTCATGTCCCACTCTTCATGATTTCATTTGGGGTTTTCTTGGCAAAGATACTGGGGTGGTTTGCCACTTCCTTCTCCAGTTCATTTTACAGATGAGGAAACTGAGGCACACAAGCTTAAGTGATTTGCCCAGAATCATACAGCTAATAAAAGTGTCTGAGGCCAGATTTGAATTCATTAATTTATTTTTATTTTTTATTTTTTTCCTAAAAGCCTTACCTTCTCTCTTAGAATCAATACTGTGTATTGGTTCCAAGGCAGAAGAGCGGTAAGGGCCAGGCAATGGGGGTTAAGTGACTTGCCCAGGGTCACACAGGTAGGAAGTATCTGAGGCCAGATTTGAACCCAGGATCTTCTATCTCTGGCCTGGCTCTCAGTCTACTGCCCCACCAGATTTGAATTTAGATAGAGGAGTCTTCCTGGCTCCAGACTTGGCACTCCATCCATTGGACCATCCAGTTGTCCCATATACCACTGGACATGCTTAATAGACTGTTTTGTTTGGGATTCTTGTTGGTGGGTAAAAATGATTCACTGAAAGTGAAAACAATTTTTTAAGGTATCAATACATTTTTTAAAAAAAATTTAAGTGAGATGAAGAAGTACAAATATTTGACCTTAAACACAAAACTGATGTTTCCAACCACTTTATACTATCAGAGTAGGGAATGTTTCAGCACTTCTTATTTTTGGGTCGTTATACAGATATGAGAGAGTTAAGGTGAATCAAGGAAAGAAATGGCTATTGTTTTTGATAAATTCACTTTATTTCCTTCTGACTATACTCATACCTTTAGGCAGGTTGGTTAAGATTTATGCTATGTGTAGATTATTAGAAGACAATGAAAATCAGGATATATTTCTAAGCTTAAAAGTCATCTCTGAAAGCAAGAAACAGAAGGGGAGAATTAGGGAATAACAGAGCATCAGAGAGAATTATTTTTTAAAGAAAAGCTGCCAAATGATTGATCTTTTTTAGACAGATCCTGGCTAACCCCACTCAGGCCAATAGGCCCAAATTTCAGAGTTCTTTAGAGTCTGAATAAATCTGTAAAATTCTCTTTCTACAACTAACAAGCAACAGTTTACTTCTGGTTGACAGTGTGACAATGTGACTATTATTTGCATCTGCCTCAAAGAAAAGGAACAGGAGAAAAATGGCTTGGAGTTAAAACAGTGACCACATCCCACATTTCCCTTTTGAATTTTACCTCAGTAGAGACTCAAAAGCTGGCTTCAATGAACAAGACAGCAACATAGGCGACCTTTTCATTTCTATAGTCCGTAGCCTATGAGACAAAAGCAGGAAATAATTTGATAGTCTGCTGGTCTGTCAAAAGGAAAACGAATTATTTGGTAACCTCAGTCACTTCTCTTAGAATTATTTTTCCTTCCCCAGACTGTGATTTCATTGTCATAAGGAACTCTCTGTAACTATGCAGATAAGTAACTTTTGAGCTTCTAATTATTAGAATAGACAAAAGGTATCAATTGTGGCCCACAACAGTTCCAAGCATCTGAGAACATGATTTAAACATAATGGGGAAATGTTTAACAAAGTCAATAAAAATATAATAGGACACAGATAATTTTAACACATGGCTAAGTCAAGGCATGACCACCAGGAAGGAATCATTATGTACAGTTATCGGCCTCTGTTTCTATTTTATTTTGACATCACTTGCCTGGAGAAGCACCAATAAATTATAGTAAATTACCCAGGTTCACACAGGCTAGTCTATGTAAAATGTAGAATTTGACCACATTCCTTGAGTCTGAGACCAGCTCTATCTACTATACCCTGTTCTGGTGCCTTTTTTTTTTTTTTAGAACTGCCCATCATATACTTGATATCTTTCAGATATGATCTATATTTTATATCTATATTTTATATTTATATTTTATATCTTTCAGGTATGATCTATATTTTATATCTATATTTTATTAACATAAGCAGAGGGAAGAAGTCTGGTTAACCAATCACCTCCAGGAATTACCCTAGTAATAGCAGAAACTAAGAGCAAATAGAACGTGATTCAATTCAGTAAACATTTATTAAATGTGCCAGGTACTAAACTAAGCACTGGGGAGATTTTTTTTTAAAGGCAAAAGACAGTCTCTGCTCTCAAGGAGCTTAGAATTTAATAGGGGAGACAACATGCAAACAAATACACACAAGGCAAGCTCCATAGAAGACAATTTTAAAATAATAATAAATTAATGATATATAATATACATTAATATAATAGCAATATATTAATATATAATAATAAAATAAATAAATAAAAGGATAAATAAATTTAAAATTTAAAAAGGAAAAAGCACTGGATTTTGTGAAATTAGAATCTGTTACCTTAAAAACTATGATTCCCCAATAAAAACTATGATTCCCCAGTAAAAACTATGATTCCCAGAACCCTACTCACTTCCTGTCATTATGTGCTGATGTAGACAGGGCAAAAATTGGGTGGAATTCCGTGTCTAGCATTCTTTTTTGCAGCTTTGGTGGAGCGGGCATTTTGAGCAGGTAGAAAACTTAGTCATGTGGTTCTATTTTGACAGATAATAAACTTTTAAAAATAATACTTAAAGTATTTAACTTTAACTTTTACAAATTAAGAGAAGTTACGGAAGGTGAGTTCAGAGATCTCCTAGAAAGTAGGATCTGAGTTCAGAGAAAGAGTGACCTGAAGACTGTGGAGGGATAGAAAATGAAGAGCTAGGAATAGAATAAAAATTGGGGAATAGAAGGGGAAAAAATCTCCCTCATTTGGTCTCACACCAAGTTGTCTAAACAAACACTGAAGAACAGAAAATGGAAGGACAGAAATCTTACAAACAAAAGCTGAGCATCTTCTGGGCATATTGAGTTTGGCTGAAAGAATTTTAAGAATCATCAAAACTTGAGGTAGAGGGGAATTCATTCCAACCAGTCAATTCAATGACTCTTACCCTCATACCCTCCCCAACTCTGCTGGAGGGTCCCCAGGATCTCTATTTCATTTTAACCCTTAGGTCCATTCAGGCTCCTTGCTATATAGAAAAGATACCCTAATCTACCCTAAGGACTTCTAGGACACTTAAAGGTGTTCTCCTGAATTTGTTGTCTCTCCCAATTAAAATGCAAGTTCAATGACATCAGGGACTGTTTTCTTTATATTTGTGTTCCTAGCACTTAAGTATAGTGCTTGGCACATAATGCGTAATGATTTTTTTTTCTTTCCTTCATCACTACAAACAGCATGTATATCCTTTATATAGCATCCCTGGGTAAGCAGTTAATTAGTATCTGCACATAGATTTCCAGTGATAGAGAATTCATTATCATCTTACAAGGTCGTCTAGCTTGAGACAATATTCATTCCTAGAGAGTTTTCCTTTTTATTCATTTGGTTGGTTGGTTTCGCTTTTTGGTAGAAATTGAGGAAGGAAATGAGAAAAAAAACAGAAAGGCTCTGCAGTGCCCTAGCAGAGAGGAAGAGCGGCTAGCCAGGAACCTTATCTCAAGGTCTTTCTCCTGAGAAGTGTCTTGGGATCCCCGGGTGTGCTCAGAGTCTCAGTGTGAGAATCTGGCAGCTTTGAGGAAAGGAAGGCAAATTGAGGCTGAATTTCAAAGGAAAAAAAAAAAGGGATAAATAGTAGTCATAGTCAAAAGGAAGAGGCAAAAAGAGGATGTTGAAGACTCGCTTCTAGAGTTCCCCAGACTGGCTTTTAATTGCTTGTTTAGATTCTGAAGTATGTGCACAAGATGGTGCAAGATTGAGAGACCATGCTATATTCAATACAATTGAATTAAAATTGCTAGATGGTGCAATAGAGCACTGGGCTTGGAATCAAGAAGACTCCTCTTCCTGAGTTCAAATCTGGTATGACTCTGGGCAAGCCATTTAGCCCTGTTTGCCTCAGTTTCTTCATCTGTAAAATAAGCTAAAGAAGGAAATGGAAAACCACTCCAGTGTCTTTGTCAAGAAAACCCCCAAATGGGATCACACAGAGTCAGGCATGATTGAAATGATTGAACAACAAACAACATTTATTAGGTCTACTCTGGACATTGTACCATGTTAAGGAATATGACAATGATTATAATTATAATCCTATTATAATTAATATATAAATTATGTTATATATGTAATATAAAAATTATAATTTTTGTCCTCATGGAGTTTGACATTCTACTGAGGAAACATAAACACATGCAATAAACATGAGGTAAGGGAAATTGTGTGGGAAAAGAACATTGAAAATTGAGGTTGGAGGTCTTGGAAGACTTCGTGGAAGACAAGGCACCTGAGTTCAACCTTGAAGAAAGACAGGAATTCTTAGAAGCAAAAATAGGGAGAAAAATTGTGCAGTCACAAGTAGGAGAATATGGAGCTTCAAGGGCTTTTAGCAACTAGTTGCCCAGCTTGTCTGGAATGCAAAGCTCATGAGAGTGAGCAGTCATGGAAAATCAGCATAGAGATTGGTTTCAAAAGCCACACTAAAGAATGTGGCCTTTGTCCTGTCAGGAATGAGGAGTTTCTGAAGGATTCTAAGCATGGGATTAACACTGTCAGGCTCAGTCCTCAGGGGAATTATTTTTTAGCCACGTAAGGATGTTTTGTGGCATGGACAAGACTAAGGAGAATCAAGGATGATTCCATAGCTAGGAGCCTGAGTTAGTGGGAATCTGGTAAACAGAAATACTGAAGCTTGAGGTCAAGGCAGCTTTACAAGGGGAGAGAGAATGTACAACATAATGAAGCAACAGTAAAGGTTGAAGAAGGACAGATTTAGGTTGTTTGATGTAAGAGAGGGAAAAAAAGGCTTTAATAATTGGAGTTGCCAAAGAGTAGAATGGGAGGTGGAAGGCTCCCATTGATGGAGGTCTTAAAAAATGTCAAATGAGTACTTTGCCAGGTTTGATATAGTCTAGGTTCTTGTCTGGCATTGGATTCTGCTGCAATTTCTTTAGTACGAGGTGGTCTGAAAGGAACTTGATCTGACTGAGGGCCAGGATTGCTCTGGTTTAATTTTCTTTGGGGATTATGAAATCCCAAATGTGCCTCAGAGTGACTTTAGGATCTAGCCTGAGCCTCATTCCAGATTCATGAGATCCCTTCTGCAACTAAAACCAAAAGCTTGACTCTGGAATTGTTTTAGCATCCCCAATCTAAAACAGTATGGAAGGGTGGGAGGGGAAAAAAGAGAGATTTTCATGGAAAAGGTGGTTTTAAATGGAAAATACTTGTGTGTAAAGTATAGACATATCTAGGAGTGTTCTGGAGTCAGTTTCAATTGGATGGTGAGAGTCAATTGTTAGATTTTCATTGGGAAAATTTATATATCTGAAATCAGTCAATGTTATAAATCAGTTATTATTATAATTGTCTAGACTTAGGAGAGTGACAAATAAACTGTTAATTATGTGGATTAAACTTAAAAATGTGTTCTGCATATATTTTTGTCTTAGAGAGTCAGTTGTTAAATATTAACCAGGACATCTCTTGCATATTTAACATAAATATCAGTGATGGATCAATCAAGTTTCTTTCTCTCCCTCTACTTCCTATTCTGTTATCTCTGCCAGAGCAAAGAAGAGAACTGAGCACTGGGTCCTTTGTTTCTGAAGAGTGCTTAAGGATTCACTAAGTGCATTTATTTCCCTCCCTTTCTACCTAAGAAGCATTTTATAGTTATTGATGCATAAGGAAGTAAGGAACTAAATGTGTAAGCAGAGTTTAAATATATTATTAGCTTTTAAATACAAGCTAAGGAAGAACAAGTTAGGACTTAGTGGTAAGCCAAAGCATTAGTAGTTTTGTTTTGTTTTTTTCCCCACGCAAAAGGAAGCTGGCATTTAATTTATTTCAACTTAATGGTCAAGGTCACATGCTCTGTATTTTAAAGGTCATTGAAAGTTGTTTCTAATCACAGATCTTTGGGTACTAAGAATGGGGAAAAATGTTGCCCAAACTAATGCTGAAAAAGAAAATTCTCTCTGGGAAAATTTTCACTCTATCAAAAATGCACCTATATATTCAGTCTTCAATATATGATGTTTCAAAGAAGACTCACTGTATTAAAAATAATTTTGTATAAAATGGAAAGACAATAATCATAAAATAGCTAAAGCCCTCTGCATTACACAAATATTGCAGTTTCATCTGCCTGAACATCATGGGTTTCCAAAAGGAATTGTGAAATGGAAACAAGTAATTTGATTGTTAATTTTTCATGGTCATTTACTTACACATACTTATTACTAAGTCTATCTAAATGAGTATGATTCTGTTCCTTTTGACATAAAGGTGCCGCATCACTTAAAGATAAGCTTAAATTTGATTTTAGTTATTGAATTCCACCAATACCAAAAAGTCAAAGAAGCCACTTCTCCATTAGCTCAAGTAAGTCTAGAGCAAGAGCAGTAAAGTACAATCTATATCTAGGGCAGCTAGGTGGTACAGTGGATTGAGCATTTGACCTGGAGTCTTAAAGATTTCTCTTTCTAATATCAAATCTGGCCTCAGACACCTACTAGCTGTGTGACCCTGGGCAAATCACTTAACCATGATTGCTTCAGTTTCTTCATCTGTAAAATAAGCTGGAAAAGGAAATGTCAGATCACAACAGTATCTTTGCCAAGAAAACTTCAAATGCAGTCACAAAGGTTCAGATATGACTGAAAAATGACTCAGTAACAATTCATCTGTACCATAATGCACTGAAAATTCTTTTGTAATCAGTGATATACTTCAATTACTTTTAACAAAGCATTTTCACATACATTATGAATCATTATGACTCTGTGGTAGGCACTGCAATTGTTATTATTACTCCCATTTCACAGAGAAAGAATTTGAAGCTTAGATTGAGTAATATTCCCTCCTTATAGCTCTTTAAGAAATGTATCTCGGTTTCTTGTTATTAAATCACATGCTTTTTCCATGATACTGTTCTATCTTTCTTCTCACTATACCACAATGCTAATTGCTTGCTTTTTTTTTTAAGTCATTTGAGAAAAAAAGAGAGAAAAAAAGCCATTTGAGAAAAAAAAAAGAAAAAAAGTCATTTGAAATAAAGGGCTCTGTTTACTAAATTTGATATCTTTATGGATCTAGTTCCACAGCCGAGTTGGTGAGTTTTTTTTTAATTATAATTACTATAAGCCCAGACATGCACAGAGAGTTTCAAGAAGTTCCTGGAGATATTTATCTCTAGAAAAACTTAATCTCAACATATATTTGCAGTAGGCCAAACAATAAAGGTATTCTCTTTTAAGAGAAGAAAATAAAACTTACCAACTGCTACTCTCTCTCCACAGAATGCAATGAAGTACATAATAGAGAAAGATAGAACTCAGAATTATGAACAGCAGATATCTTCTCATTGCTAGCACACCTGAAACAAATGAATGGAATTATGTGTTTGGGATAGCTCTTGGCCTCCAAGGAAAGAAAAGAAAAAAAAAATCATGGTTATTACACATAAGCAAGCATATGGTGAATCTAACCTAATTGTCAATGAACAAATATTAAGAAAAATGACAATGAGGAGATGTATATATATATTGTGAACATCAAAGAAAGAGCAAATGTGGATCTTTCATCATGTGATAGAAAATAAATAATTATAGAGAAATTCCTCTACTAGTTTCCTAAATTTGAAGATTTATTTATTTATTTGTTTTTTTTTTTGTTTTTTTTTTGTGGAATGTTACCTCTGTAATCACCATTGAGCCATAATATGTGGAACTCTAGAATGGAGGAGAACCTAGACTCTGTTGAAGTAATGACTGACCTTAGACAAATCATCGCCTTCTCTAGGCCTCAGCTTTCTCATTTATCAAATGAGGGGTTGAGTTAGTGTGTAATTTGAATGTTACCCTAAAAACTACGATTCCCCAGCAAAAATAGACCCCCAGCAAAACTACGATTCCCAAAATCCAACTCACTTCCTGTCATTACCTGCTGACATAGACAGGAGATAAATTGGGTGGAGTTCTGTGTCTACCTCTCTTTTTTCCTTCCTGTTGGCGGCTTTGGTGGAGTGGGATTTTTGAGCAGGTAGAAAACTTAGTCATGTGGTTCTATTTTGTCAGATAATAAACTTTATAAAAATATAATACTTGAAGTATTGGACATTAATTTTACTCTTACATTAGAAGCATTCTAAAGTTCTTTCCAGATTTCATGTTTGATGAGTTAGTGATATTAAAAAAGTTATTCTTTCTATAGAGAGTTAAAGCAAATCTTTCTCTTTCTAAGTATAGGGAATGAATGAGTTTTCCATTGTCAAAATATTTTCCTATAAGCTTGACATGATTCTTTAAAAAAGTTAATTTTATGATTTGTTCCTTTCCAAGTTCTACACAAATATTTATTTATAGTTTTTAAAATATAGTGGGAAAGGAAACTACTGAAAACCACTTTTCATGTCAAGAATGAAATTTCGTATAATTTTAGATGTCCCATATTACTTAGATGACAATGGTGCCCTACATTAGAGTGCTAGACCTGGATCGGGAAAATTAGAATCTTCCTAGCAGTGGGACTTGGGATAAGTTGTTTAATTTCTGCCTGCCTCTGTTTCCTCAGCTGCAAAATGGAGATACCTTCCCAGTGTTGTTGTGAAGATTGAATAAGATAATATCTGTAAAACGCTTAGCACAGTGCCTGGTACATAGTAGGTACTTAATAATAATGATTAAATATACCAATTATATAATATACTTAATAATAATAATAATAGTTATTTCCTTCCTTCATGGCATATTATAGGCCACGATTAATAATTAATAAATTATATTAATTATATAATGTGTAATAAATTATATAATAAATATAATAAATAAATATTTGTTGACTTGATAATATCCAATATTCATTTGCTATTTTAAGGTTTATAAAACACTTCACAAACATTTTCTCATTTAGATAATAGATGTACCTATTATACATTTTCCAGAAAAATATAAAAAAGTAAATAGCTTATTAAGATTCCATATTAATAAAATAACCAAGAAAATTTTAAAGTCTCCATTTTAAATCTAATTAACTAGTCCAAATTAATTAGTTAATTAATTAGTTTACATATGATATGGCCCATGCACTGTGGTTAGTGTTGCCTTTAAATTCTAATAAATAGTCAGAGAATCCACCCGAAGAACAATGAACTTAAAAAGAGTCAGATTCCCATCTCAATCCTTATTGTATTTAATGGAACCCTGGCCAAGTTATTTCACTATTCAGCCTATTTCCCCATTTGTAAGATCAAGGTTGCTTTCCCCCGCCCCTCCAAAAAAAGTTTTAGAGCAAATGGCAATCCGTATAAATATATGTCTGTATATGTACATAGACACAAGTACAAATAAACATGATGATTAGATTAATGTGATGGATGGACAATGTGTCTCAAAACATAATGCCATTAATATTGCTACTTGAGTTATTTTTCAACTGCTAGTCAATTGAATGACATTTTGTTGTTATTCAGTCTTTTCTATTTTGTAAAAGACTTTTTGTGCCCACATTTGGGTTTTTCTTGGCAAAGATCTAAAGAGATTTGCCATTTCTTTCTCTAGCTCATTTTCCAGATGAGGAAGCTGAGGGAAACAGGTTTAAATAATTTTGCCCAGGTTCACCCAGCTAGTAAGTATCTGAGGCTGTATTTGAATTCAGGAAGAAGAATTTTCTTGAGTCTAGGCTCAGCACTCTATCCACTACACCATCTTGCCGTTATAAAATTGTCTTTATAACAGTTACAGCCAAAATTACTGTTTCACAAAAACTAGATATTATGAGTGGTAATAAAAAATTGTATCAATATGTTGATAAACCAGAAAACTCTCTATTAACCTGGATATTAATTAATAAAAATTAATAAAAATAAATTAAAATATTTTGGTCAAAAGATGTCTTCTCTACTGCAGGGAGGGAAGAGAAGATAGTTGGGAATTTTAATGTAACCAACAAACAAATAAATTAATAAAATTCTCAAAAGAAGAAAAGGAAAGGAAATTTTAAATTTTACAGCATGGAATAGTGAAAAGAGAGGAGGGTCTTTAAGCCAGGCAGAGCTCTGTATAATATAGCTTGTATAATTCTGGGGGAGTCACTTACCTTCTCTGTGACCCCCAAAATTCCCTGGGGTTATAAATTGTGGAGGAGCTGCCTTGGGAGAGAAAATTTCCTCAGCCAGGAATTTTCTAGATCAATGAAACTACAGAGCCAGTTCTTATTCTTACAAATAGAAGTCTTTGATGGCCCCTGAGGTCCCTTCCAGGTCTGAGTTTAGGATTCTGTGGTAATCTAAGTGTTTATTTATGATCATGAGCCAATGTTATATACAAGGGATTAAAGGGATTCCCACTAAAGATAGGAGAACCAGCTTGCATAGACGAAGGAGCTGACTTTCAAGTCATTCAAATCCTGCCTCTGATACTTCCTACTTAACTTTTCAGTGTTCTAGGCAATCTCCTAAGATTATACCTTATAGAGAATATTCAGACTGCCATTGGTAAAAGAAATTCCCTCACTTGAGAATTCACTACACTAATGAAATCAAATCCATTCTTATGCCACTAAAGATAAAAAAAAACAAGCAGCAAGTATATGCAAGCCATTTCTACTTAACATTTTGACATCTTAGAAATATTGTAAATAAAGACACAGAGAAAAATAAAGAGAATAAATATCAACGATAAAAAGTTAAAATGTTACTTATGGATTATGTGATTGTATGTAGAGAAAAACCAGGACACTCAGCAAAAGAACTGATGCTAGAAATTACTTTAGTAAAATGGCCAGATTTAAATAAATTTGCAATACTCTTCTATATTGGCCAGAGAAACTAAAGAAAAATACCATCTATAATAATGATAATATATTTTTTTAAATTGACAACCAAGGCTAAAGATTGTTTTAACATGTAATTGAGGAAAAAATAAAGTATTATTAGAAAATAAATACATATATTGAATAATTTAGTATTTACCTATAACGATATACATGAAATCTATATAAATGACAACTCATAACATTATAAAGAACAGAAACCTACACATATACTTTTTTTTTTAAAAACCCTTTAACTTCTGTGTATTGGCTCCTAGGTGGAAGAGTGGTAAGGGTAGGCAATGGGAGTCAAGTGACTTGCCCAGGGTCACACAGCTGGGAAGTGTCTGAGGCCAGATTTGAACCTAGGACCTCCCGTCTCTAAGCCTGGCTCTCAATCCACTGAGCTACCCAGCTGCCCCCCTACACATATACTTTTGAGGGAGTAGCGGGGGTGCTGGACCAGTGATTTCATGGGTCTCAGTGAAGAAGCTCCCTCCTCAGATGGCCACATCTGCAGCAGCTGTACAAATTACAAAGTTGCTGCGCAAGTGCCTTGCACAGGGTCACATGACCCAGAATGTGACCTCAGGTCTTCCCACAACTCCTAGGCTGGCTCTCTATCCTCTCTAAACCACAGGATGACTCAGAGGGAAGAATGACTTTTATATTTATGTATTACATAAAATCAATAAATTTGGTTTAGGGGCAATGCTTTCCCCTTATTACACAACACTACTTTTTGTACTAAGAAATGCTATTTGTCCCTGAACTAAATATATAATTATTATGTAAATTAATAATTAATCATGCATCAATTATATAATCAAAAATACGAATTATACTTGTGGTGTTATAATTAACATATTAAATATATACATATTTATACATTATATATACACAGACACATAAATATATACAACACACATATATAACATATACACATTTTTAATAGAGAAGAGCATTCTAGTCCATGAAATACTAGGACATTAATTAAGATGAAAATCATCAATTGTTCCTAGATTATAAAACAGGAATTATTTCTAATAAAAAATTGATTGCAGTCTATATAAATAGAGCACTTAAAATGACTATTTCTTATAACATTAAAATTTGGGAATTAATTTGTCAGACAAATATTTTTAAAAGCACCAAAGGAAATCAATTTAGGAAAAGCAAAATATTCTCATCATGGCATTTGGCTAGTTTGACACAGATATTCCTAGAGATGTAAAACAATTTCTAACTTATTGCTGAAGTAAAACATTATTTGGTAATTCAGGTCATGATGACATAGCAATGTGCTACAGTCGATCCCTACTGGCTCATGAGCATCAATCGCTAAATTTTCAGGAATTTGGTGCAAAGTTCAACCAGCTCCTGTACCAGTAATGTTATTTGTTGCTACAAAAGCATTGATGTCAACCACAGCAGAGTGTATTTTCACTACATTATTGCCTGTATAAAATGACTATGGCTTTAATAATGACTATTTGAAAGCAAATAATTGCATTTTGTTCTAGTGGTATTATACATGGTGAGAAATAAAATCTGGGGTAGCTACAAAGTTATTAGGAAAATTTCCTTTAGTCATCATTTGCCACTGTTTTAAAGTCATTGATTGTGATTATTGTTTAGCAATTCTGTATCTGATATAAAACAAGTTAATCATTTTTAAATATTTCTGGATAAGATCCATTCTATTTTTTTGCCAATCTAATAAAAAAATCAATCCACATAAAACTCTGTAGCTAAAGAACTTGAAATTTATAATTATTAATATTGGTTGAGCCCTGGGACAAAGAAGGGTGGCATGGAGTTTGTGTACAGCTACTGCTGAATATTACTTTGCATATCCTGTACTCCCTATGCATTTTTCTCATTCTTCATATTTTGGTTTGACAAAGAGATTGGCTAACATTAAGTTCTTGTAATACTTTGCTTTAATGATTGACATTCCTTAAGAATTCAATTGCATTTCAGTCAAAATCAATGAATATGGAGAAAGCATAAAAATCAAATGCACTGTGAGAGTTTAGGAGAATTTAAAGATTGGTACCAGAATGCATGAATTTAAGACTAAGTCAAATAAATTTAAAGATATTGTTTTTGAATCATTTTCAGTTGTGTTTAACTCTCCATGAAGGCCACTGGAGTAGTTTTCCATTTCCTTCTCCAGCTCATTTGACAGATGAAGAAAGTGAGACAAATAGGGTTAAATGATTTGTCCAGGGTTACACAGCCAATGTGTCTCAGGCCAGATTGGAACTCAGGAAGATGAGTCTTCCTGATCCCAGAACTGGTACTCTATTCATTATTTACCTAGATGCCTCAGTTTATAGATACCCCAATTAAATAAAATTAATAAATCCAATGCTCTTCCTAAGAATGTTACTAGAAAATATAATTCAAAGCATGAACTTAGGTGTTTTATCAGACAGAAATTATTAAAGCATTTAAAATTATTTTGATTTATTAGAACTATCTACTTGGCCTTGTAAAGAACTAATTTCACCATAAACAGCTGGTGAAAAAACTGTATCATTGCAGTGAAATTTAAAAACATGACAACAGTATGAACAATTTTCAAGAGTTTGTAGATAATAATGTAGCATGGGTGTTCCAATACTTGGAACTACACAAAAAGCTAACAAGTTAGTGCTATTGCAATCAATAGGGTTGTTGTTTTTTTCATTTTTTATTATCATGCAAAACACAATTCCATATTGGTCATTGTAAGAACACACTCATATATAACCTAAACCCTAAAATAAAACCAAAGATACACTGAAGTGAAAGTTGACTCCAGCAGTCCTTTCTCTGGAGGCAGATAGCATTCCCTATCACAAGACTTTCAGGATCGTCCCAGATCACTGTGTTGCTAAGAGTAGCCAGGTTTCCACAGATTATCATTGCCTAAAATTGCTGTAATTGGGGTCAATGTTCTTCCAGTTTTGTTTGTTTCTCTGCTTCAGTTCCTGCAGATCTCTCCAGCTTTTTTCTGAAATCATCTTGCTTATTATTCTTTATAGTACAATAATATTCAATCACCCATATGTACCATAATTTGTTCATCCACTCCCCAACTGATGGAAATCCCTTCAATTTCCAGTTCTTTAATGCACTCAATAGTGATTAAGCAGAATGAGATTTCAGCCTAATGAATATAAACTGTATATGGGGAGGAAATAATTGAAGGGTACATCTCAAGAATCAATGGCAATAAATTGAGAGAAATGTTAGGGAACTGGGATGCAACTCCTTTTGTGATATCAAAGTTGCATTGCATCCTTAAGTTGGCTTTAGATATAAGAATTAGACAAAAATCAACAAAAGTATTCTGTGAGGATTGAATTGCTCGCCAGCTCCAGGAGGGGGTAAGGAAGAAGGGAAGGAGACAATTTTGATCGTATAACTTTGGAAAACTTAAATGGAAATCTGTTATTTAAAAAAAATAGAAAAAAATATTCTGTGAGAATCAATTAGCTCCACTGAATTTATGATAAAGACTTTTTATGTATTTTATTATTATTTGTAAATTTTATGTTATTTAGTTTGTGTCAGTAAAATTTATGACAAACTCATGATATTATACATGCATGCATTTTTTTGAGTCAGCTTCTAAGTGTCTGCTAGAATATGACTGTATGACAGGATCTAAAAAGGATAACAATTGTAGATAAATAGACTTGTACGAAAATATTTCTAGCTGTGCTTTTTGTGGTGGCAAAAAACTGGAAAATGAGGGTATGCCCTTCAATTGGGGAATGGCTGAACAAATTGTGGTATATGCTGGTGATGGAATACTATTGTGCTAAAAGGAATAATAAACTGGAGGAATTCCACGTAAACTGGAAAGACCTCCAGGAACTGATGCAGAGTGAAAGGAGCAGAGCCAAAAGAACACTGTACCCAGAGACTGATATACTGTGGTAAAATTGAATGTAATGGGCTTCTGTACCAGCAGCAATGCAATGACCCAGGACAGCTCTGAGGGATTTATGGTAAAGAAAACTACCCACATTCAGAGGAAGAACTGCAGGAGTGGAAACATAGAAGAAAAGCAACTGCTTGAACACATGGGTTGAGGCGGACATGATTGGGGATGTAGACTCTAAGGACCACCCCAGGGCAACTATCAATAATATGGAAATAGGTCTTGATCAATGACACATGTTAAAACCAGTGGAAATGAGTACAGGCTATGGGGGGAGAGGCAATGGGGGGAGGGGTGAAGGGGAAAGTAAGAGCATGAATCATGTAACCATGTTAACTTCTCTAAAAAATAAATATAATTAAATGTTAAAAAAAGGGTAACAACTGTAGAGATTAAAATTAATATGCAAAATCTAAGTATTATATTTTATTAAGTTTTATTAATAATAAACTAACATAAAAAAGCTAACTGAAAAGGTACTAACTCAGCCTGCTCTCAAGAGCAAAAGTGGAAGAGGGAGTTGCTACAGAACTAATTAAACAATACATGGAGGCACAGAAGAGATTAAAGGGAATTTTGGAAAATACTAAGGGACTTTTGAGGGATGAAGTTCAAAGTTTCAAAATCTCCATTTATATACAATCCAATAAGAAGGTGTTGGTTGATAATAGATAAGTCAACAGGGACAGCTGGGTAAAAGAAATGAAGAGAACTGGTCCAAGTCCCTGAGCCAAAGATATGACTTTTATTCTGAGAGCTCGAAATACAGGAGCCAGAGGTCTGCAAAGGCACCCAGTTTGGTCTATGCCCTCAAGATTCTGGGTTCCATAGATTTTATTTTATTTTATTTTTTATTTTTTCTTAAAACCCTTATCTTCCATCTTAGAGTCAATACTATGTATTGGTTCTAAGGCAGAAAAGCGATAAGGGTTAGGTAATGGAAGTTAAGTGACTTGCCCAGGGTCACACAGCAAGGAAGTATCTGAGGTCAGATTTGAACCTATGAACCTCCTGTCTCTAGTACTGGCTCTCAGTCCACTGAGCCACCAGCTGCCTCCCTGGGTTCAATAGATTTTATAAGCAAAGCAATGACTCAACAGAGTTTGAGCAGGGCCAGATGTTCAGTTCCGAATGTATGCTAAGAACAGGGTCTATGAAATGGATTTCAGGAATAGATCCCAGTAACAGGCCATCTCCCATTTTCTCTCTCTTTTTCTTGGGTGCCTTAGCTATGAAACCACAGGGCTATGGCCCTAGTTTCCTCCTGTCACAACGTCCAGAGAGTGTGGCAAGGTAAGAGAAGTGTTACAGGGATTTCCAGCAATCTACAAGCTCTTATTTTTATTCCTTATTATATTTTATTTCTAACACACCATGCTATATCTATTTCTATTTTCTTTTATGGTTAATATAACCTATACATTTTTTTAAAAGTAACAACTTATTTAATGCTAATTATACTACTTTACATGAAAAACTTACTTTGTTCTCTCAATATATACTCTCTACTGGGCCTAACTCTATCCTAAATCAAAATTGTAGCTTACTGGCTAAAAAATAATATATGACCATTCAAGTTATGATTATTGATATTAAAAGCAATAGATGATAATTTCCTTTTTATTCCTGATAGATATTGTTCTGGGCCTGGAATCAGGAGGCCTCGGATGCTTCCCAGCTTGTGGGACCATCAGTAAGTCATACTGTTCTTACAAAAATGAATAATATGGAAATATGTTTTGCATGATAATACATGTATAACCCAGATTGAATTGCTTGTCAACTCCGGGGAGGGTGGGAAGAAGGGAGGGAGACAACATGAATAATTATATAACTCTGGAAAATTTATGTGGAAATTTATTAAAATAAAGATAAAACTTTAAAAAAGAATCAATTTTTAGTATCAATTCTAAGACAGAAAGCAAGAGTTTTTAATAATATAAATACATCAACAACCACTTACTAAAAGATTTATGATAAGTTCAAAGATTATCAAATGAATGCAACATATAACTGGACGATACCCTTCCTGAACCACTTTGAATTACTTTTCATAAGAAAAAAGTTTTTAAATAACTACAAGCTCTAAGTTTTTAATTAAACTGACTTTGTCACTCAAAATACTTCAAATGACCTTCCCAACTATCAGATTATATTTGCTCGGAGAATTCAAATTAACTCCAATATCTGCCAAACAAAACATAATTAAAATAGCAAGATGCTGCCAAAACATCATATGATACATTCCAAAGACAAATATAAACAGTGAAATCAATAGGATCTTTGGAGGTAAATGCTTACACATTGCTTATAGAAGGATACCAACTCTGTGATCTTCTAGGGACTGGAGTGAAGCCTGGCTTCAGAGTCAGGAATAAGAAATCAACTTCAAAAAGGGTCTTTGACATGGATTACCCATGTGAACTGAGGCAACATCTTCTATTGGCCAGGCATTTTACAAATATTTAATGCTATCCTCATAGCAATCCTGTGAGGTAGGTGCTATTACTTATTTATTTTTCTTTTTTTATTTAATTTCCATATTATTTATTTTTGGAAGTGAAAAATCTTATAAAACCATAACCTTCAAACATTTCCCCAAATAAACAAATATACTATCCCCATTTTATTTATTTTTCTTTTTAAAATTTCCATATTATTTATTTTTGTAAGTGAAAAATCTTATAAAACCAACCCCCCCAAACACATCTCCAAATAAACAAATATATTATCCCCATTTTATAGTTTAGAGAACTGAAGCAAAGTGAGGTTAAATGTCCAGGGTCACACAAGGGTAGACGTCTGAGGCCAGATTTGAAAAAAGGCCTTCTTTCCTGAGGGCCCTCAGTTCTATCCTCTGCACCATCCAGCTGCCTCCAAGAGACAGGTCAATAGATCTGTAACTTGAGAGGCAAGTCTTAAAGGCATTTGGTAATGAAACCTATTATTTCTGAATTTGAATACTAGAGGTATACAGTGTTTAGAGCTAGAAGGAATGTTTCTTTTTCAGGAATAATCAGCTTGGGACAGTGAGTCCAAGATAAATAAAACAATTGTCCAAGGTCAAACTGATACAAAGCAACTGCTCTGGAATTCAAATAGGTCTTCTAATTATAAATCTGTACCCTTTTTGCTACATTCCTATGGCTTCTATTCCATGATAGAGTGATAAATTAAAAATTATCTGTAGGGAAGCCATTTGAAACTAAATTTATGATTCATGTCCTTCCAAATACATGATTATCTATACTGATCACAGCTAGTTCCTGAAGTGGTAGGTTCCAGAAGGAAAGCTAAATGTCCTAGAAGAGAGAAGAAAAGAAAAGAAAAGAAAAGAAAAGAAAAGAAAAGAAAAGAAGAGAAAAGAAAAGAAGAGAAAAGAAAAGAAGAGAAAAGAAAAATAATGCTACCCTGACCTTTGGCAGCATGAGTAGTTCATAGCACAGCTACCATTGACTTTCAGGTTCTACTACAGGGAATGTTAAATTGAGTTTTCTGTACTACAGATTTAAAAGAATAAATCAAAAAGAAAAGTTAGAACACTGATAGGGGTCCTGTGAATTTATTCTGATACTCCAGAGACTTTATTTTTTCCCTATTACTTCCTATTTCATGGTCTCCTCTCAAAGTCACCTGGGCCCAATCCTGCCAGAGCTAGATGTTAGGTCAGTTATTGGTTTCTTGCAGATAGATTTTGTTTGGCAAAGTCTCAGGTGTCTTCTAAAATCTAATTCTCTAGGCCTCATCTCTGGGTATGGGAACACAAGCTTCAATAGTCATCTTTTTTTCCCCCATGGTTTCCCTTAATTTGAAGCCTTCTTCACTTTCTGGCTTTGGATCTGAGAAAGGTCCTTCTAAGCTCCTATCTGCTTAGAGAAAAAGATCATTCCTTTTTTAACCTTTCCAAGATTCCCTCCACTAGCTTCAGGCCACATAAAGCTTGTAGTCATCTCCCTCACCCCTTTCAGAGTTCTGATACTTTATTGTTTCCCCCGTATTTTCATAAATAAATTTCTGACATGAGATATAATAAATATTGGTGACAACATAATTTCATTAAATTATTGTCCAACCATTAATTTTCACCTTTACAAGCTCGTGCATGAACTTCCTCTGCATATACTTTGTCTAGTCCAGCTTTCAAAGAGAATCTTGTCTTGAAGGTGTTGAAGGATGGATTTTGAAGATATCTGAAAAAAGAAGATGTAAACTATTAGAAAATTAAAATATTTCTTTTCTTGAAAAGGCAACTCAGAGAATATTAATAGCTACCAATTAATATACCTAATTTCTCTTCTCTACAGAATCTTTACTAGAATAATCAACACCTGTATCAAGGGTGTCAACTTGAATTCTGGAGATCCCAATTTTGCCCCTGCCCCTTAAAAACTCAAGTACCAGGCACACCTGTTTTGGACTGAACTAGAGATCATAAAGTGTTTGAGAACCCTAGTTTGGTGGGATTAGTAGATATAGTCAAAAGTTGAGTACCTTTCTTTGTTTTAGAAGCTTCTCCCATTGTAGTAAAGTCCTCTCTCAGGAAGTTCAGCTCTTGGTTTGATTTGTATTTATTATAGTTGACTGTTCCCTAATACCCCAGCTCTAGCTGCAACCTCTTTGCAGCCTGCTTCCAGCTTGTCTTCTATGCATGCTTGCTGTGCCATGTTCTCCAGAGGATATAAAAAAAACCCCAAGTTCTGTCACTCTCTGGAGAAAGCATCTAGCTCGGTGTCTTCTCCCAGGGATATATTCCCAGAGTCCCCAGGGTATAGGCCCTGTGTAGTTTTTGGTGCTGGGCTCTGTGTAGTGGTCGATTACTGGACCTACCCCTTTCCTAATTAAAGACTTGATTTTCCTGACTATTTTAGTAGTTCTGTGTTATTTCCAAGTTAACAAGGGCAAAACCATGACAACAGAACAGACAGGCATTTGCAAATAATAATCCATAACAGACCACAGCTTTACAGTCACATACCTGATGGAAAAGTGCAGAGAATATAGGATTCCACTGAGCTTATTGTTTGATTCTAAAACGGTATTTAGATTTGGAAGCAAAATGCAACTTGGAAAGATTATCCTCCAATAAGGTATAACTCATGTAATTTGCTAAAATCACATGTTTCCTAATATACTTAGTAGGTCTACCTTATGATTATTCATAAGGCAGAAAGGCATAAAAGAAGGAGATTTTTGTTCTCCAAAGTTGACTGCTACTGCCATGGAGAATACCCAGAACATGATCTGAGTATAAAAGGGTCCCCATTTAGATAGTGAAGTCCTCCAGATGCTCCTTTTGATGGATGTCAAGAGGCTAATTACCTCAAATCCCAAATGCTGCACAGTCTTTTGAATGAGAAACACAATCACACAAAAGATTGTCATAAAAGTCCATACAAGCAGGATCCCAAGTGAATAAAGTCTTTTTTTTTGGACTATAATATGCAATTATATAGACAATGCAGTGTACCAATCCATTTAATTACACAATCTTGAATCAATACCACCAGAGGACAATAAGTTCAGGACAGAACTGAATAGGAGGAAAGGTATGAGATGAATTGTATTCTGGAAAATGTACAAGACTTTCAATGACCACAAATTTCTAACTGAAACAAAATCCACTTTGACACATTCTTCAAATACCTTAAAATTTTGAAAGGTTGGAATATGTATGTATATATGTATATGTACGTATTCATATATGTATATAAGAGAGATCTATGGCTGAAAACGTTGTGCCAATATTGTAGCAAAAACACATAACACATGGAAAATCCACTTGCTTCACTAGTAGAAATTAGCATTAGCATTAATATTAAGAACCCTGGAAGAAGGTCCTAGGATGTTGGCTAGACCTCCTGAGAAGAATTTACCATAATACAAAAACAGGAGTTACATGTAATAAGGAGGTATGAATGGGTCATGATTTGTACTTTTAGAGTATGTGAGATTTTTCAGTGATTTCAGTGATTCAGATATTTCAGTGAGATCAAAGATACTTTTAAGTATTAGAGTCTGTGATGATGATGAAATATCCATTTGTAAATACAAAACAAGTAGTTAAAAATTATGGGGCTAAAGAAGTCAGGGCTAGAGACAGACATCTCAGAAATACAGTAAGACTTCATTTTAAGCAAACTTGGCACATGGAAATTCAGGTATATGCAACTGGAAATCAAAGAAAAATAAAAGCATAAAAATATGTAAAATATAAATTTTTTAATTGCACGCTAAATCTGCACTATTTTTCAAAGCAGCATAAAACGTCACAGCAGTTTGCCCAATCATTCTCATTCTAGTTCTGTGAAACAGTAGTGTAAGTCATACTTTGTTTTGTTCTAAACATTAGAACTTCCATATCAGTCTTTGTCTTGAGTTCTTGCTTATAAGAAGTCATGCCCACATAAGAGCAATGCATCTCTTTTTGTTTCATTAAGGCTATTTAGTTATTAATTATTTTCCTGAAGTAAGAAGTAGTGATTCTGATTGCTCTGATAAGCCTAAGAAAAGTCATAAAATACCTAAGTATGTTTGTATAAGAAATACTTATTAAACAATGGGGTTGGCTAGTATGTGTGATTTCCAACTTACCCAAAGGATCTTGGAAAGTATTGGTTGTGTAAAATGAAGTCCTACTGTAATTACAAAAAAGTGATAGCTGATGCTATAGGAGAGGATGAGATGTAGGGGAAAGAGTATAGAAGACCAAGATCTGAAACTTAAAGAATGCCCACATTTAGAGGCAGGGCAGAAAAGCCAACAAAGGAAACAGAAGGAGCAACCAGAATGTTCTTTAAAGACTGGAATTTGGCAAGTAGAAGTTAATGATGTCCCAAGACAGTAAGAATTAATAAATCAAAGTAAAAAGAATGACAAAATAGAAGGAAACATGAAATATCTCATCGAGAAGACAATGGACTTGGAAAAGAGGTCCAGGAGAGACATTTGAGAATCATAGGTCTACCTAAAAACCTAGAAAAACCTGGGGTAGCTGGGTAGCTCAGTAGATTGAGAGCCAGGCCTAGAGATGGGAGGTCCTAGGTTCAAATCTGGCCTCAGACACTTTGCAGCTGTGTGACCCTGGGCAATTCACTTGACCCCCATTGCCCACCCTTACTACTCTTCCACCTATAAGTCAATACACAGAAGTTAAGGGTTTAAAAAAAGGGGGCAGCTCAAAAAACTGGGTAGCTCAGTAGATTGAGAGTCAGGCCTAGAGATGGGAGGTTCTAGGGTCAAATCCGGCCTCAGACACTTCCCAGCTATGTGACCCTGGGCAAGTTACTTGACCCCATTGCCCACTCTTACCACTCTTCCACCTAGGAGCTAATACACAGAAGTTAAGGGTTTAAAAAAAATTTTAAAAACCTAGAAAAGAAGAAGTCTTGTCATCATATTACAATAAATTATTCAAGAAAACTGCCCTGATATTCTTGAACAAGAAAGTAAAAAACACATTGAAAGAGTCCATAAATCACCCTCTACATTAAATTCTCAAAAAACAACTGCCAGAAATGTAATTGCCAAATTCAAAAGTTTCCAGACTAAGGAGAAAATATTGCAAGAAGCCAGAAAGAGACAATTCACATATCAAGGAGCCCCAGTCAGGATTACACAGGATCTGGCAGCTTCTACACTAAAGGATCTCAAGGCTTGGGATATGATATTTAGAAAGGCAAGAGAGTTGAGTCTACAACCAAGAATCACCTACCTATCAAAACTAACTATATACTCCCAGGGGAAAATATGGGCATTTAACAAAATAGAAGATATCCAAGTAATTTGTAAAGAAAAGACCAGAACTACACGGAAAATTTGATGTCCAAATACAAAATTCAAGGGAAACATGAAAAAGTAAACAAGAAAGATGGAAAAAAAATTTAAGGGCTTCAGTAAGGTCAAATTGTTTATATTCCTATATCAAAAAATGATATTTGTAACTCTCAAAAACTGTATTCACTATCATAGTAGTTAGAAGAATTATTCATAGGTAGAAGTGGGGATACTAAGTGATTTAAGATGACACATAAAAAAGGGGGGGGGGGAATAGAAGATGGTACCAAGAGAAATTTGAAGGAAGAAGAAAAATAGGATAAATTATACCACATAAAGAGGCACATGGGGAGGGGGGGCAAAGAATAATATTATAAGAAGGAGAAGAAGAGAATGCTAATAGGTAATACTTAACCCTTACTCTTAGTGGAATAAATTCTGAGAGAGAAGAGCATCTAGATCCTTTGGAGTATAGAATTCTGTCTTACCCTACAGGGAAAATGAGAGGGAAAAACCAAGTGGGGAGAGAGTGGGGTAGGGAGTACCAGAAGGGATGGAAAGAAAGGGGGGGATTTAATAGACCCTAAGGAAAACTAAGAGGGGAATAAGAAGGGAGGGGTGGAAAGGGAAGTAAAATAAGGGTGGAAATTAAGGGGAATGATTAAAAGAAATCACTGGTGTAGAAGGAAATAGTAAAAGAAAAAAGGGCAAGACTAGGATAGGAAAACAAAATTATGGGGAATATACAGGTGGTAATCATACTTCTGAATGTTAATGGAATGAAATCACCCATAAAATGGAAGCAAATTTCAGAATGGATTAGAAACCAAAATCCTACATATGTTGTCTACAAGAAACACACATGAGACAGGTAGATACACATAGGGTAAAGGTAAAAGACTGGAGCAAAATCTATTGGGCATCAATTGAGAAAAAGAAGGCAGGAGTCACAATCATGATATCTGACAAAGCCAAAGTAAAAATAGATCTGATTAAAAGAGATAGGGAAGGTAATTACATCCTGATAAAAGGCAGTATAAACATTACGGAAATATCAGTACTCAACATGTATGCACCAAATCATATAGCATCCAAATTTTTAAAGGAGAACTATTGGAGTTTAAGGTGGAAATACATAGTAATAAACTATACTCATGGGAGACCTGCCTGAACCTTCCTCTATCAGATCTAGATAAATCAAAACAAAAAATAAATAAGAAAGAGGTAAGAGATGTGAATGAAATCTTAGAAAAATTAGAGTTAATAGATATATGGAGAAAAATAAATAGGGACAAAAAGGAATATACTTTCTTTTCAGCAGTACATGGTACATTCACAAAGATTGGCCATATATTAGGACATAAAAACATTGCAAACAAATGCAAAAAAGCAGAAATAATAAATGCAACCTTTTCAGATCTTAATGCAATAAAAATAATAATTAGGAAGGTTACATGGAGAGGCAAATCAAAAATTAATTGGAAATTAAATGATATGATTCTCAAAAATGGGTTGGTTAGGAGACTTTTGGGTTAAGATGGTGGCAGAGTAGAGGCAGGTCAACTTTCTCTCCTTACCAACGGATATAGAGTACCTCCAAAGTACAAAAAAATAAATCCAGATGAAAGAAGGGACTCCACAATAGGGCGCAGTATCAAAGGTATGTGGGATTTGGGCACTTCCACACTTTAAGGGGGGGAAATAGCTCTCATCAAAATGCGAGCAGATCACCCCTCCCCTACCCACCCACAGAATCAGAGGCAGAGGTTACGCTCCAGAGTTAGAGCCAGTGGGGGCACAAAATCTAGCTCCTTGGCAGCCAACTGGCACGACTAGGAGCTTGCCCCTGAGAGCAGCAAGACCTGAAACCTGAAACCCCAGGTGGCTGGAAAACTCAGACCTTGGACACTGGAGTGGGGCTGAGAGAGGCAGCGGCAGCTCCCAATGTGCTCAGACTCAGGGGGAAAACCTCAGGTGGTGGAGCAAGCATGGGCCAAGTTCCGGTCTCTGGGTAACTGGCTAGGAATATGGGGACTTGACCTTGAAAACAGCCAGACCAGAGACCCTAGAGGCTGGAAAACTCAGACCTCGGACACTGGAGTGGGGCTGTGAGAGACAGCAACAGCACCCAGCGCACTCAGACTCAGGGGAAAACCCCAGGTAGGGGAGCAAATGTGGACCAAGTTCTGGGCTCTGGGCAGCTGGCTAGGAACATGGGGGCTCGACTCTGAAAACAGCTAGACCAGAGACCCCAGGAGGGTCCACAGAGAAACCAGGAGACTCACAAAGTAGCCTCAGGCAAAAATTGCTCCCTAACTCCATACAAAGAGAATCAGATTGCCTTACTCAGACTTCTGGCGAATAAAGCACAATGATGCCAAGCAAAGCCCAAGAAACAAACAAGGAGACAAAGAAAAAAACTCTAACACTTGATAACTTCTGCACAGAAAAAAAGCAGAAAACAGAGGAGGACAAACAATTAAAGACATCCAAACCTTCTCAAAAAAATGAAAATGGGTCACAAGATCTTGAAGATTTCAAATCTGAGATCATGAGAAAGATGGAAGAGGTCTGGCAAGAAAATAACAGTTTAAAAGGCAGAATTTCACAATTGGAAAGTGAGGATCAGAAATCAAATGTGAATTGACAAGGAAATTGAAGGCCAGAAATGACCAGCTGCAAGCCTTTAAGAACCAGATAGACCAGATAGAAAAGGAATACCAAACGATTTTAGCAGAAAACCAGTCTCTAAAGCAGGGGTCAGCAACGTATGGCTCTTTCTGCAGGAGCCATGAAGTCAATTTTTTTTCAGGCGCTGTTACAGGAGCATGTACTGTTACAGGAACTCACACTGTAAGCACTGTACGGCTCTCATGAAATTACTTTTTAAAAAATGTGGCATTTATGGCTCTCATGGCCAAAAAGGTTGACAACCCCTGCTCTAAAGGCTAGAATTGGGCAATTAGAAGCCAATGATCTCACAAGACAACAAGAATTAATAAAGCAAAGTCAAAAGACTGATAAAATAGAAGGAAACATGAAATATCTCAATGAGAAGTTAATAGACCAAGAAAACAGGTCTAGAAGAGACAATTTGAGAATCATTGGTCTTCCTGAAAAAGCAGAAATTAATAGAAATTTGGACTCCATACTAAAAGAAATTATTCAGCAAAACTGCCCTGAAGTTTTACAACAAGAGGGCAATATTGACATTGAAAGGATCCATAGATCACCCTCTACACTAAACCCTGAAAAGACAACCCCCAGGAATATAATAGCCAAATTAAAGAGCTTCCAAGTAAAAGAAAAAATATTACAAAAAGCCAGAAAGGGACAATTCGGATATCAAGGAGCACCAATCAGGATCACACAGGATTTGGCAGCCTCCTCACTAAAAAGACCACAAGGCTTGGAATATTATATTCAGAAAGGCAAGAGAACTGGGTCTACAACCAAGGATCACCTACCCATCAAAACTGACTATATACTTCCAGGGGAAACTATGGGCATTCAACAAGATAGAAGATTTCCAAGTATTTGCACAGAAAAGACCAGGACTAAATGGAAAGTTCAATATCCAACCACAAAAACGAAGAGAAACATGAAAAGGTAAATAAGAAACAGAGGGGAAAGAAAACTCTTATTTTTAAATTTCCCTCTTTAAGGGCTGTAATAAGATAAAATTATTTGTATTCCTATATGGGGAGATGTTATGTGTAATTTTCAAAAACTGTATTCACTATTATTGTAATTAGAAGAATTATTCTTCTAGGGAGAGGTTGGAACACTAAATGGTCTAAGATGAGATGGGTGTGGAAAAAAAGAGGGGTGTAAATAGTAGATGACACCAAGAGAAACTTGAATGAATAAGAAAAATAGGATATTCTATACCACACAAAGAGAGCATGGGAAGGGCAGGGGATGAATACTATTTTAAGAAGGAGAGGAAGAGAGCAGCATTAAGAGGTACTATTTAAACCTTACTCTCAGCAAAAATAAACCTTAGAGGGAAGAGTAGCTATATCTATTGGGATATAGAATTCTATGTAACCCTACTGAGAAAGTCAGATGGGATCAACCAAGGGGAGCAGGGGAGTGGGGAGGTCAAAAAAGGGAGGGGAGGATGAGAGGGAGAGAATTCATTAGGTCTTAACATCTCACACCATACACCAAGATAAATTCGGAATGGGTGAATGCCTTGAATATAAAGAAGGAAACTATAAGAAAATTAGGTGAACATACAATAGTATACCTGTCAGATCTATGGGAAAGGGAAAATTTTAAAACCAAGCAAGAGTTAGAAAAAATTACAAAATGTAAAATAAATAATTTTGATTATATTAAATTAAAAAGTTTTTGTTCAAACAAAAACAATGCAACCAAAATCAGAAAGAACAAACTGGGAAAAAATCTTTAAAACAAAAAGGTCTGACAGAGGTCTAATTACTCAAATATGCAAGGAGCTAAATCAATTGTGTAAAAAATCAAGTCATTCCCCAATTGATAAATGGGCAAGGGACATGAATAGGCAATTTTCAGATAAAGAAATCAAAACTATCAAGAAGCACATGAGAAAGTGTTCTAAATCTCTAATAATTAGAGAAATGCAAATCAAAACAACTCTGAGGTACCACCTCACACCTGGCAGATTGGCTAAAATGATAGAAGGGGTGAGTAATGAATGTTGGAGGGGATGTGGCAAAATTGGGACATTATTGCATTAATGGTGGAGTTGTGAACTGACCCAACCGTTCTGGATGGCAATTTGGAACTATGCCCAAAGAACTCCAAAAGACTGCCTGCCCTTCAATCCAGCCATAGCATTGCTGCATTTGTACCCCAAAGAGATCATAGATAAACAGACTTGTACAAAAATATTTATAGCTGTTCCGTTTATGGTGGCAAAAATCTAGAAAGCGAGGGTATGCTCTTCAATTGCGGAATGGCTAAACAAATTGTGGTATGGGTATATGTTGGTAATGGAATACTATTGTGCTCAAAGGAATGATAAATTGGAGGAATTCCATGTAAACTGGAAAGACTTCCAGGAATTGATGCAGAGTGAAAGGAGAAGAGCTAGAAGAACATTGTACACAGGGACTGATACACTGTGGTAAAATTGAATGTAATAGACTTCTGTACTGGCAGCAATGCAATGACCCAGGACAATTCTGAGGGATTTATGAAAAAGAATGCTACCCACATTCAGAGGAAGAACTGCAGGAGTGGAAACACAGAAGGAAAACAACTGCTTGAACACATGGGTTGATGAGGGCATGGTTGGGGATGTAGACACTAAACAACCACACCAAAGCAACTATCGATAATACGTAAATAAGTCTTGATTGATCACACATGTTAAAACCACTGGAAATGTGCATTGGAGTTTTGTGAAGAGGGGTGAAGGGGAAAGTAAAAACAAGAATCATGTAACTATGGAAATTTTTTCTAAAAAAATAAAATATTAATATTAAAATGTGAAAAAATGGTTTGGTTAAAGAACAAATCATAGAAACAATTAATAATTTCATTGAAGAGAATGACAATGATGAGACATCATATCAAAATCTATGGGATGCTGCCAAAGTAGTACACTTAGGGGAAATTTATATCACTGAGTGCATATATCAACAAATCATTAAGGGAAGATGTCAATGAATTGGGCATGCAAAATAAAAAACTAGAAAAAGAAAAAATTAAAGATCCCCAGATAAAAATTAAATTGGAAATCCTAAAAATTAAAGGAGAAATTAATAAAATTGAAAGTAAAAGAACTATTGAATTAATAAATAAAACTAGGAGCTGGTACTTTGAGAAAAACAAATAAAATAGATAAATTACTGCTAAATCTAATAAAAAAGGAAAAAAGAAAACAAAATTAACAGTATCAAAGATGAAAAGGGAGACCTCATGCGTAATGAAGAGGAAATCAAGGTAATTATTAAGAACTATTTTGCACAATTACATAACAACAAATATGATTATGTAGCTGATATGGATTAATATTTACAAAAATATAAACTGCCTAGATTAACAGAAGAGGAAATAGAATACTTAAATCATCCCATATCAGAAAAAGAAATCAAACAAGCAATCAAAGGACTCCCTAAGATAAAATCCCCAGCGCTAGATGGATTCACAAGTTAATTCTATCAAACATTTAAAAAACAACTAATCCCAATACTATACAAACTATTTGACAAAATAAGCAAAGGAATTCTACCAAATTCCTTTTATGACATAAATACAGTACCAATTTCAAAGCCAGGCAGACCATAAACAGAGAAAGAAAACTATAGATCAATCTCCTTAATAAACATAGATGCAAAAATCTTAAATAGAATATTGGCAAAAAGACTCCAGCAAGGGGCAGCTGGGTAGCTCAGTGGATTGAGAGCCAGGCCTAGAGACAGGAGGTCCTAGGTTCAAATCCGGCCTCAGACACTTCCCAGCTGTGTGACCCTGGGCCTACCCTTACCACTCTTCCACCTATAAGTCAATACACAGAAGTTAAGGGTTTAGAAAAAAAAGGGGGGCAGCTGGATGGCTCAGTGGATTGAGAGCCAGGCCTAGAGACAGGAGGTCCTAGGTTCAAATCCAGCCTCAGACACTTCCCAGCTGTGTGACCCTGGGCAAGTCACTTAAACCCCCATTGCCTAGCCCTATAACAAATAAAAAAAATTAATATAGAAGGATATATATAAAAGATATTAGGGTTTAAAAAAATTTAAAAAAAAAGACTCCAGCAAGTAATCACAAGGATTTTTCACTATGATCAGGTGGGATTTATACCAGGAATGCAAGAATGGTTTAGGAAAACTATCCACATAATTGACCATATCAACAACCAAAGCAACAGAAATCATGATTATCTCATTAGATGCAGAAAAAGCCTTTTACAAAACAGGATTAAAGAATCCTAGAGAATCAACTAAAAAACTAGTGGAACTAATCAACAAATTTAGCAAAGTTGAAGGATACAAAATAAACCCACATAAATCATCAGCATTTCTATGTATTTCTAACACATCCTAGCAACAAGAGTTAGAAAGAGAAATTCCATTTAAAATCACTCTAGACAATAAAAAATACTTAGGAATCTATCTGCTAAGACAAACACGGGAATTATATGAACACAACTACAAAACACTTTCCACACAATTAAAACTAGATCTAAATAATTGGAATAACATTAATTGCTCATGGGCAGGTCAAGTTACCATAATTAAAATGACAATCCTACTCAAATTAATTTACTTATTCAGTGCCATACCTATCCAACTACCAAGAAATATTTTTATGAATTAGAAAAAATTATGACAAAGTTCATTTGGAAGAAGAAAAGATCAAGAATATCAAGTGAAATAATGGGACCTAGTAGTATCAGATCTTAAACTGTACTATAAAGCAGTGGTCATCAGAACAATATGGTACTGGGTAAGAGACAGAAGGGAGGATCAATGGAATAGGCTTGGGGTAAATGACCTCAGCAAGATAGTGTATGATAAACCCCAAAATCCCAGCTTCTAAGAAAAAACTGCTGGGAAAATTTGAAAACAGTAAGGAAGAGATTGAGTTTAGATCAACATCTCACACCCTACACCAAGATAAATTCAGAATGGGTGAATGACTTAAGTATAAAGAAAGAAACTATAAGAAAATTAGGTCAACATAGAATAGTATACCTGTCAGATCTATGGGAAAGGAAAGATTTTAAATTTGAGCAAGAGATAGAGAATATTACAAAATGTAAAATGAATAATTTTGATTACATTAAATTAAAAAGTGTTTGTACAAACAAAATCAATGCAACCAAAATTAGAAGAGGAGCAACAAATTGGGAAAAAATCTTTATAACAAAAACCTCTGACAAAGGTCTAATTACTCAAATTTATAAAGCGCTAAATCAATTGTACAAAAAAATCAAGCCATTCCCCAATTGATAAAAGGGCAAGGGACATGAAAAGGCAATTTTCAGATAAAGAAATTAAAACTATCAATAAGCACATGAAAAAGTGTTCTAAATCTCTTATAATTAGGGAAATGCAAATCAAAACAACTCTGAGGTACCACCTGACACCTAGCAGAATAGCTAACATGTCAGCAAAGGAAAGTAATAAATGTTGGAGGGGGTGTGAAAAATTGGCACACTAATGAATTGCTGGTGGAGTTGTGAATTATCCAACCATTCTGGAAAGCAATTTGGAATATGTCTAAAGGACTTTAAAAGACTGCCTTCCCTTTGATCCAGTTATACCAATGCTGGGTCTATACTCCAAAGAGATAAAAAGGAATAAGTACAGAAATATTTATAGCCACACTCTTTGTGGTGGCAAAAAATTGAAAAATGAGGGGATGTTCTTCGATTGGGGAATGGCTAAACAAATTGTGGTATCTGATGGTGATGGAATACTATTGGGCTAAGAGGAATAATGAACTGGAGGAATTCCATGTGAATTGGAATGGCCTCCAGGAATTGATGCAGAGTGAAAGGAGCAGAACCAGGAGAACATTATACACGGAGACGGATACACTGTGGCACAACCAAATATAATGAACTTCTCTACTAGCAGCAAAGCAATGATCCAGGACAATTCTGAAGGACTCATGAGAAAGAATGCTATCCACATTCAGAGAAAGAACTGTGGGAGTAGAAACACAGAAGAAAAACAACTGCTTGATTACGTGTTTCAATGGGGATATGATTGGGGATGTAGTCTCTAAGTGATCACTCTAATGCAAATATTAATTATATGGCAATAGGTCTTGATCAATGACACATGTAAAACTGAGTGGAATTCCTCTTTTGGCTACAGGAGGGGTTGTGAGGAGGGGAGGGAAATAACATGAATCATGTAACTATGGCAAACTATTCAAAACTACACAAATAAATAAATAAATAACCTTAATTTAAAATAAAAAGTTTAGAAATGATTGAGAATTTTCTGAAATAATAAAATAAAATAAAAACTTTATTTGCTCTTTATTACCTTTTCCAGGCTCTCCCTTCTACCTCCAACACTTTTCTTCTTTTCAAATTCACTAAATCTGCATTTACCATCTAATGTCAATTTTGGTAGCTGTTATCTATTGACACTTGACCTGCTCCTTTCTCAATTAATTCAGTGTTAGACCATATATAGACTTTCTTTCCTCCCTAATTCCTGCCTGCATCCTAGAGTACTTTAACATACATACTGATAGTGTCCCTAATAGCCTACTCTCTCAGTTCCTTAATTTACTCATTTCCTATGACCTACTCCTCCAATTTAGCTCAATCACACACAAAAATGATCATACCAGTGATATTTTTATCACCCACAGATGTTCCACTTCTGTCATTGTGAACTCTGAAATTCCCCTAATCTGATTGCACAATCCTTGGTCAATTCACCTCTCCCTCTGTTTTGTAATCTCAAATGCTCTTCTTTACCCTTACTGAGATCTTCAATCCTTCAGTCCATCTTTCTCTGTATATCATCTGTGCATTTTTTATAGTCCTCCCTTTCTCCATTGACCCTTCAATGAGTCAGTTCAACTCTACACACTCTTTTCTTGATTCTTTTGTCCCTTTATCACATTGCCAACATTTCCCTGACCTAGATTCCCAGCCCTAGATTACTTCCACTGTTTTGCTGCCTTCACTTCTAATCACATGCTACTAAATAAGGCTGGGAAAAAAGCACACAACCATGCTGATTGAACCCACTACAAATTTATGACATATAATTTCATCTAGGTGTGCAATGAAGCAGAACAATTTTTTTACACCTCCCTAATTGACTCACACCACAACTACTCTTCTAAATCTTTTCATATCTCCTTAGGACGCCTGAAACTGCCCTCTCACACCCTCTCTTCACCCTCCCCTTTGCAACTTATTTCACTGAAAAATTTGAAGCCATTACCCCAGAACTTCTTTATCTCCCTACAATTCACAACTAACTGCCACTATTTCTGCTGCCCCTCCTGTCTCACATGATTAAATGACTTGCATTCATCATGGTAGTGAAGTGTCTCATCCCATGCATACTATTCTTGGGAAGGTAGAGATGTTCAACATACAACAATATCAAGCAAACTCATAAAAATAAATATGATTTCTGATAATATATCCATAGGATCATAGGATTTTAGAGACTGTAGGCATATTATATGGAGACAATTCTTGTTTCTTCTTAACTTAATAACCATCATCAAATATGAAGATTCAAATGCACAAATAAAACGTTTTAAAGAGACAAGCAATAACAGTGGAAAGAATGAAGAATGCCAAGTTTGTAATCAACAGATCTAGGTTCAAATTCTGGCTCTGCCAGGTGTGTAATCTTGGGAAAAGTACTTAATCTATCTCAACCTTAATTTCCCCATTTGTAAAATGTAAAGGTTAGACTAGATGACCCCTACATTCCATTCCAGTGGTAAATCTTTTGATCTCCAGTTTACAGATTAGGAAACTAATCCCCATAAAGGGCAATCTGCCTCTGTCCTACAGTTAGCTAGTCTCAGTTTCTTCTCAGAAATCACTGAAAACTTTGCTATTTGCTTTACAGAATATTCCGTGGGCTTAGCACTCACTGATAACTTACTGGAAAAAAAAGTCCTAAAATTACATAATGGTCACAATAGACGTGTTTCATAAGGTTAAAATATTTTAATATACAATTATATAGTGATCCTATTATACATGCAATTATAGTATAATGGTTTTAATATTATTATACTAATGTGTAGCCTTGGGTACTAGGAAACAATGAGAAAAACCTAGGGAAGACTTACATAAATTAATGCAAAATGAAATGAGGAGAACCTGGAGTACACTATACATAGTGACAGCAATATTGTAATAACAATCAATTGTGAAAGTCTTAGTTGCTCTAATCAAGACAATAATCCATTTCAATGTAATTATAGATGCTATCCACCTTCAGAGAGAAAACTGATGAAGCCTGAGTGCAGATTGAAGCATATTTTCCCTTTCCTTTATCTTCTTGATTTTTTTTAAAGCTTAATTTATTATTTTGGAGTGTGGTTGTTGTGAAAATATGATTTTCATGTCCTCACATGTATAACTGATAAAATATTGCTTGCCTTCCCAGTGGCTGGGGGCAGGGGTGGGTGAGAGGAAAAAAAAATTGAAACTCTAAAAAAATTTTAAATGAATGTTTAAAAAATTATTAATGTAATTGGTAAAAAGATAATTTGCAAAATGTTACTCAAAAGTTGCTGGTAGGATCAGTTATAGGGTACAACAAAGAATTCTTGATTTTTCACCAAAACAAAACAAATTTTGAGAATGCTAATTTTTAATCCAAACACTTTAATAAATTTGCAATTTGTACATCAATAATGTCTCTAAGCAAAAATGAAATATGAAATTCTTAGACAAGTCAATTAAGCCAGATAAGAGAGGTTATGTATAGTTCATACTAGCATATAGTGTAAAAACTGCTTTGTTCCATTAGGAAGAAGAGGAAGAAGAAAAAAAGTCTCTTCCTGAATCAACAAATTAACTTCCTGACCACGTTAGATAAAAGGCCTGCTGGACAGGATTGTCCTTCTTTGCCCAACTTCAATTTACTAGCTCTGTGATTTCATGTAAAGCAAATAATTTCTATGAGCATTAGTTCCCTCATCCAGAAGTAGTGCTACTCCACTTTGATTATTCATATTGGAGGACTGTTGTGAGGATAAAATGCAAAAACGTTTATGAAGATGCTCTATAAATGATTAAGTGCTAATAAGCCCGATTCTTTTTTATCATTAACAACAGCATAAAGTAGGATAAGGAAACAGGATTTGGAATTTGGAGGCACCTTGAAAATAAAAGAAGCCAATAACCTCATTCCACTTTGAAGAAATCATCCTTTTGGAACATCTGGGACTGAACTCAATTTTTACTTCTTGTCATTTGAACTTCAACTTGCTTTGTTATAAACTCAGAAATACTGATATTTTTGTTAATATTACTTCAAAAGGTTTTTCCTCCTTTGTACATATATCACATTGAAGATTTGCTACATTATCTAATTTGATTGTACGTCCTGAAAAGGCAACAAAAAGTATTTGGGGCAAATCCCACAAAAGAGACATTCAGTGGTAAATAGGAACAACTGGGACAAAACCCCAAGAGATCCTAGATAGACACTGGCCACAGACTGGTCTCAGGGACCTCTCCCAACATACTTCTCTTATTCTAGCATATCTCGATAAAGGTAATTCTTTTTTTAAAACCCTTCACTTTTTTTTAGAATCAATACTGTGCACTCACTGATTCCAAAGCAGAAGAATGGTAAGGCAATGGGGATAAAGTGACTTGCCCAGGTTCACACAGCCAGGAAATGTCTGAGGTCAGATTTTAACCTAGAGCATCCTGTCTCTAGTCCTAGCTTTCAATCCACTGAACCCCAGGTAATTAATTTTTAAGATAAACATTTACTGATTATTCAATCATAAAGTCCATTATAGTTATCAGTCAATTTAAATGAAAGTAACCCTCATTTTTGCTGTAGAGACAGCCAATAGTAATTCAGTAATTTTTTTTATTATCTTGATCTTCAAACAAATAATTAACTAAAGCAAATTGACTGACTAACATTAAGGCTTCTTTATCTTCCTATCCCAGAAGGCTGAATTTGGGGGAGAGGTTGAGCTAATACACATCTTTTTATCTTTTTCTATAAAAATAAAAGGTATGGTGTTCTTGCAATAAACAGAGTAATTCAGTTTTCCCCTAAGAGAAAAGAAGGAGAAAAAGGAAGTGCTAGAAGAAAGATTAATGGACGACAGTTAAGGGGAAGGAAAAGGAAGGAACAATAAAGAAAAAAGAAAAAAAGATCATTAAAAGGAAAGAAAAAGGGACAAATAGAAAAATGGAGAACTTTACAGTAAGAACTAGAAGGATGGAAGAAACAATTGTAAAGGAGAAGAGGAAAGGAAAAGAATTATCAAGTCAGCAGGATGGGGAAGATTAAATGAGTGGGGAAGGGAGGAATAGAAATGAGAGGAGAAAAAAGGAAATCACCCAGTTTTACACACCATGAAGGTAAACAGGAGGAAGGAAATGTCAGTGACACATCAAATTCTTTTTATTTTTGAGACAGATGTAGTCTTGACAATGGTACAAAGAACCAATGAGCTGGAAAAATAGTGAGACAGTTCCATCTCTGCCTGTTTGGCTCAGTGGGAAGAGAGGCAGAGAGGCTGAGCAAGGAGCCAGGTAATCTGGAGAGATTTGTCCAGAGAACAGGTAGAAGCTGAGATTTTCTACACAACTCTTGCATGAAATAATCCATATTTTAAAACTAGAAGATTAGAATATGTGTTTAAAATGCAAAGCCCCTTTTTAATTAAAAAAAAAAGACAGCAGGGTATATATGGGGGCATATTCATCACCTTCCACTCTTGGTTAAAGATCTGGGATTTCACTGGTGCTCAGAATTCATAATAAGGAAACTCCCTCTAGGTTAACCTGGCCAAGATCACATAAGCAATATCTATGATGGACTCTGAGACCAACTTTCTACCCGCTAACTCTCACTACCTCTCTATCATTTTGACTGATTATTAATGAGACCTATTATTTTTCTGTTGCATGACGGATTTTAAGTGCTATCAGTGCCCTATAAATTTGGAATCCTGGGAAAAGCTCTTTTGCTTTAGATATAGCTCTGTCTAGGTATTAAATCATTTTTCAGTGAAATGCATCTTCAGTTTCTAAATGAAATTCAACGGGAAATACAATTCACTTATTGGAAATCACTTTAATGCAAACTTCATTGAAATGCACTACATGAGAAAATATTTGCAAAGTGAACCTGGTGTATAGTAGGTACTTAATAAATTTTCTTTCCCTTTTTCTCTTCTTAATTCATTGAAGTAAATCCATATATAGTATTCCACGGATAATATTAGAGTGGTCAGGTTATTTCTTTTTTTGAAAAAAATTCTTAACTTCTATCTTAGTACTTAATACCAAGTGTTTGTTCCAAGGCAGAAGACTGGTAAGGGCTAGCAATGGGAGCTAAGTGATTTGCCCAGGGTCAGACAGTTACGAAGTGTCTGAGGACAGAACTGAAACCAAGATCCCTCATCTTTGGGCTTGGCTCTTAAGTCAATGAACCATCTAACTGCCCCATTTCTTGTTTTGAGACATGAATCTATATTTTAAAATTTTCGAAAATTTTTCTATGACTTATGGGAAATTTCCCCAGAAATTTCTCGAGTATTAAGCTTATTCTCTATTGGCATATTGTTGTGGGTCATAAGATGAAGGGAAGTGACTCAAATGTTGAAAGGATATTCCTACAAAGTCAGTGATGTCAAAATGTTCCCCTGGAGGAAAAGTAAACAGAATAAAAACTCTAGAAGGGATCTTAAGAATTATCATACCTAACAACCTCATTTCACAAATAAAAAGACCAAAAAAAAGAGACACATTTTAATCATGAAGTCACAAAGGGAATAAGGAGCAGAGGTAGGGCTCAAACTACGTCTTGTGTGTCCAAGTCCGGTGCCCTTTCCTAATCCATTAGCAAACTCTCTTCCTTGCATTAGAAAATAGTACATCTCTGGATCAGTAATCCCCTCTCTTGCTCTCTATTCAGAGTAGTACATACCTTAAGATTCCCTGCAGAAAAGAATATGAAACAAAAGCTCAAAGTTGGAAGGGAATTTGGAAGTTATTTAATCTGATTCCCTTACTTTGTAGACAATAAAACTATGTCCTAAGAGAGGTTGTGATCAAAAGTTCCTAACAAAGTCAGGACTACAATTTAGATACTGTCTAATGTACTTCTTAACCATTTTGAATGTGTGTGTCATGAACCCTTCTTTGGTAGACTGGTGAAGCCTATGAAGCCTTTCTCACAATATTGCCTTTGAATGTATAAAATAAAAGAGTACACAGGATTGTAAAGGAAACCAATTGTACTAGAATATAGTTATTAAGAGATTTTAACCACAGGTTAGGAACCCTTCATCTGGAGACTCTTTCTAGTAGGCTTAAAAGGAATATTACAGTGTTTGTCCTCAAATATTTTTACAATATTAGTCCTTAATAACGTGGGTAGCACAACTTATCAAGAAGCCATCACGACAATCCAATTTAATGGACTTTGCTACTAACAGCAATGCGAGAAGCCAGGATACTTCTAAAGGGCTTATGGGAAAGAATGCTAACCACATTGAGAGAAAGAACTATGGAAGTAGAAATGCATAAGAAAAACATATGAAATCACTTATCACATGTATATATGGGTATGTGATTTGGGGTAGCAAAAATGAACAATATGGAAATAGGTATCAAGTGATAACATCTGTACAACTCTTGGAGTAGGGAGGGTAGAGAGGATGGAGAGAAAATGAATCATGTAAACATGGAAAAATGTTTAAAAATAAAAATTTAAATAAATAACTAAACTTTTGTCATGTCTACCTTCTGGCTTCCCTGAAGTCCCACTTTCTCAATAATTCTTTTCCTGTTAATGTTAATGACTTCTCTCTGAAACTACTCCCAACATATCCTTTAACTATCCTATGTATTCTTAGTTGTTTCCACTTTGAGTTTTTTTCCCCAAGAGAAAAGCTCCTTGAGAGTAGGATCTAGGTTTGACCACTTTTTGTATCCCCAGCATGTAGCACAGAGCTGAGTACACAGGAGGTGTTTAATAAATGCTAATTGATGGACTTATTTCTACATCACCTTCCAATTTTGATATTCTATAACTCTAGTAATTAGAATCGAAGTACCGCTTTTTAAAAATTGCTATCATTGTTTTACCATAGTTTTAGTTTATATATTGTATCAGTCACCTCTCAATGCTTTCCTTTATAGAGAGCAGAAATAGGACTCAGATCACTCCATTTTGCAACTGGTGTCCTGCCTGGTCTCAACTCCATGGAACAAGTTACCTCCTGGTATTCTATTCCCTCTTCCCCTAACCCTTTTTTTTTTTTTCATTCTGATTGCTGTCTTCCTCATTAGACCATAAGCTTGTTGAGGACAAGTACTGTCTTTCTTGTTATTGATTGTATCTCCAGCTCTTAGCACAGTGTCTTGGGCACTTAATAAATGGTTATTGGATTACTGAATTAGATTTAACCTTTTAGCACTTTAGGCAAATCTCTAAGATTAAAAGTTATAGAGAAGGTGCCTGCCTGCCTTCATGGAGGAAGTTTGTGCTGGGAATTTCTAGAAAAGTGAAGAAACCACAGATCCAATCCCTCTCCTTTTAACTTATGGACTAAAGTAGTAATGGTACAGTTACTACAACATCAAGGATGTCATAGAAGAGATTTCTGTTTTCTTTTATACACTATGTTAAGTAACTTCTGAGGTCTGTTCCAATTACCAAAATCTAGGTTCTAACATACACATAGCAGAGCATTCGTGTCTGCTTTCCCCAACTAACAAGGCTGAGGCAGAAGCAGTTATTATGGATAATACATATTTTAGGAATTTTATCATCATTACAGTAAAAAGATGATATTAGTACACATAGAAAGTAAGCAGTTTGAGATAAACTCTGGTGTTTGTAGTAGAGTGACTTAACATAAAATAAATGCTTAACAAAGGTGTGCCAAAACAATTATATAGTATTATATTGCATATATTATATGAAATAAGCTCTGAAAAAGTTAAAATTCCTATTGTATGCATTTTAAGGGCTGGCTAGGTGGTGCAGTGATAGAGTACTGGATCTAGAGTCAGGAAGATTCACCTTCCTGAGTTCAAATCTGACTCCAGACTTTAATAACTGTGTGACCCTGGGCAAGTGACTTAAATTCAGGAATTCATTAGCTGTCTGGTGATGCCTAAAGAACCTTTCTCAAATAGTATTTTTATTTTATTAATTTATTTTTTCACTTATAATTTATTTTTTTAACATTTCTTAAAATTAAATTTTGAGTTCCAAATTCTCTCTTTTCTACCTCAGAATAACATTTTAAATGTAAAAAATAAATTACCTAGAATTATAAATGAAACCAATTAAGCTGAAATCTAGTTCTCCATAATTTTTTTTAATTGACAGATCCCAAATTTAAAAACCATGATTAATCCATCTTTCTTAAGTTTTGGCTCCAAGATTTATTGTGATTTCTTGAACTAAGAAGCAGTATGGTATCAAGGATAAATGGAGTGCTGGATTTGGAGGTAGGAAGACTTGGGTTAAAAAACTTGGGGTCCTAATTACCTTTATAACCTTGGTCTAACTGCTTAAACCTCCATGTGCCTCAAGAAAATCTTTAAGTGGTAACTAATAAATCAAAGCCAGGTTGTAATGTGCATTGGTGAAGGGACCACCAATACCCTAGAGAGAAAAACAGAATACCTCTTCCATGTCTGAGTAATTTTGGACAAGTTGCTTAACTTTCTAAGTCTCAGATTTTCATAAAATAGATCATACCTGCCCTACCTATGATAAACAATTATTGACTCTGAGGATAAATGAAATTACACAAATTCAAATGCTCTGTTACCTTTAAAGTAATGTTCAAATACAAAATAGTATCACAGCATATCAAAGAAGGGCCCCTAAAGGAATCACTAGGCAGATAATATTTTGATGGTCTAGATCTTCTAGTTTGAGAAAATAAATTATCTTAATTTGCTTAAAGATATAGAAGTTGAAGGTGTGTGAGACTGCCTCCAATGATTGAACTCTTGGAGTCCTAGATTATTCTTTTAGACTTGGGTCCCATCAGTCAGTTGCTCATTCCATACCAGCTCTCATGGTTTTTGTGATAAGATAACTAAGTGACTTTGTGTTTCTCAAAAACAGTCTTTGTCCCAGACTCTCTATCTCTGTGAGTTGTCATTTTGGAACTATTTACTGTTATCATTCAATCCTGAGGAAGCTAATGTTAGTTTTAATTTTGTACACTCTTTGTATTCCAAAGCCTGGGAACCTGATTAGTGCACACTCACTTATCATGCTAAAGAATGTTACTATACTCCAAAATATGTACCAAAGAGTTTTTGTTTCCCTTGCATATGGCAATTTGTCTTCCCCCCTTTCTGGAACTCTTCACGTCATGCCCAGATCCCTCCCTGGATCTGCCCCTTCCAGCCCCCTTTCCCACCTCCCTTTGTTAGAAAAAATATTTGTGCAGCTGCTTGCCATCTTATGATTTGAGCTCCTTGGCAACAGGCTGAACTGCTCCACTTGCAAATGTAGGTCCTTGCTTAATAAAGATTATCTTGATTTTAAAGGCATTTTATCTTGGTAATTTCTTCTCTGGTGGAAAGGGAGATCAGAGACTAATCTCCCTCTTGGGAACAGAGGGACTTGGAAACTCTACTGGAGTCTATGCTTGTCACAGCACCTCAGGTTGTTTGCTCTCCCTGAGGGACCAAAGTCCTGAGAGGTCACACTTCAGTTTATAGGCTCTATATAAGCAAAGGGTGAATTCTCTCATTATCAGAATAATAACATTAGCAAATTTCTATATGACACAAAGAGTATCTTACTACTTCATAGATAGAATATCAGTTTTAAAATAATTACAATATAAAATATACTAGAAACTAACTCTATAATGAACAAAATTTAACCTTTTTATGTGGACTTAGAAGGCACCTTGATACTGTAAAGACCTCAAAATCTTTGTATCACTTAACCTTTTTTGCTTCCAATTCCTCACAGTAAAATGAGCTGGGGAAAGAAATGGCAAACCACTTCAGTCATTATCATAGGAATAATTCTGCAAATAAAAAATCCATTTGGATCCTAGATAATTGGAAGCTCACATAAAATAACTGAATCATGTAGTGAAAGTATCAACCACTTTATGGAAGGGGACCCAGAAAAGTTGGCTGTAAATCTTATTTTCTCATTAATTCTCATTCTAAGGACGGAGATGTATACTATTAAAAGAAGAAGCTTCCCTCATAATCTCTCAAGTAATTCTGAATGTATAAAGCATAAAGTCTGTTCCATAGCTTATGCTAGGCTTTAGAAACTAGATGCCAACAGGGCATTTCCCATACAATGGGTCTACACATTTAAGGATTATGTGCTGTCAGTGCTCAAACTCAGATCTCTTTCTCCATATGTTATGGTTACTAAGAATGAAGGCCAAAAGCAGTATGCTTGGCCCTTCCCAAATCTGAGAACCTGTCACTAGGATTTTATTTTGAACAAGTTGGTCCAGGACAGTGAATTCCCATTATGGAAACTCTCCCTTCACCAGTACAGATTAGCAACTGGATTGTAACTCACAGGCTGAATTTGTATTGAGAGGTCATGTGGCTTGCCCATAATTACAGGTCTAGTATTCATCAGTGACAGGACTTGAACCCAGGGTTTCCAGGTTCCAAGACTGACCCTCTTTTCCACCATTGAACTTTGCCTCTCTGAATTAATAAGCCCCTAGGGATGAGGGGATTTCATTTTCCTGCCTCTCTCAAGCAAAAGTTTCAGAATTTTTTCCCCTCAGGTTTGTTTTGTTTTTCCTTGAAATCAAAAGAACTTTACATGTCCATTACTAACAACATTTTTCTTCCTCAAAAATTGTGTTGATATGCTAGTTCATTCAGAATGGTTCTAAGTTATCTTGATATTGGGAAGGTTCAAGTTCCCTAAACATTTTTGCTTCTTATCATCATTGCTTGATTAAAAAGAATTTTATTCAATAATCAGCCAGTTATCACTATTCAATCAAATGCATTAATAAGGAGTTGTGAATTCCAAAAGTGGAATACCACTATCTTGCAGGGTGATGTGCCCAAAGTCCAAATGGAAGAGGGATAGAGGTATTCTCCAAATGTTTGTTTGTGGACAATGCTGTGTTGATCTCTTAAAGACCTAGAATTCACAGGATCTTTTCAGTAAGATCTACTGCCACTCCAAAGAGACTAGCCTAGCTTTCCACAAAAGGAAAACAAACAAGCAGACAGAGAAAGCATATTGTTCAGGCAATCCACTGAGTTGGTACATTCATTTATTTTGGACATGAAGAACAGAAGAATAATGAGTTCAGCCCAAAATTAAATAGGAGGAAGAAATTTCACTGCACTCATAAATAATTCCAAACTGCTTCCTTTTTGACGCATAAGTCTGTCTTTTTAACATCGCTATTTTCTTTCAATAGGAGCAGCTAGCTGGCACAGTGGATAGAGTTTTGGACCCTGAAGTCGGGAAGATTCATCTTCCTGAGTTCAAAGCTAGCCTGAGACATTTACTATCCATTTGATCTTAGGTAAGTCACTTAGCCCTCTTTGCCTCAGTTTCTTCATCAGTAAAATGAGCTGGAGAAGGAAATGGAAAACCACTCTAGTATCTTTGGCTAGAAAATGGGGTCACAAAGAGTCAGAAATGACTGAAAAACAACTAAACAACAACAAGATTTTCTTCTAATAATGTTATTTGGCCAATAAAAATTTCAGACGATACAAAGGATAATGAAGAGGCACACAGTGGACCTAAGAAGGTTATAGCCTATTATAACAATTATTTGATCACAAAACATGAATAAAAGAGATACAAAAGTTGAAGCATCTAGGCAAATATATATATATCAGAAAACTAGGTAGACACTCCATGTGATGAAACTGAAGGGTTAAAAAATGGAATGCCCATTGGTAACCATGGAATGTTAAAATATTTAGAGAAAGACCTGCAGTACCTCATTGGGTAGATCTTCTGGGCCAAGGCCTCTAAAACTTTTCTTGTACCAAAGTCTCCTTGACATGACAACCTGGTGAAGCCTATGAACCCTTTCCAAGAATAATGTTTCTAATTAATAAGAAGAAAATGTTAAATTTTGACTAGAGGTCAATGAAAATGAAGATGTACGTTTTTCCCCATTCAAGTTCACAGAGCTGAAATATACATACACAGGCCCAATACTCTATTTATGAGTGAACAGGAACAAGAACCTAACAGATGAATAGGCATGGACCAGTTTCAATCTTCAGACACCATTGGGATCAGGCATTCAGCTTTGGAGACAATTAGGTGGTAGCTTAAAACTTCATGACAACTATCTAATCACCATCACTTAGTGTAACCACCATAAATTGCACATGTGTATAAATCATGGTTTTTAAAAATCAAATGTTAAATTTCTCTTTTAAATAATGGTTGCTATTTTGTTTCTAAAATGTAAATCTAGCAACTTAAATTCCTATTAAAGAGCATTTTATAGCTCTAATTACTAGGAAAGATGACATTAATAATGATGGAAAATAGAGATTAGAGAAGAAAGGAGAAATTTGGCTTTACAACCTGTTTCTCTTTTTAAAAACCTTGATTAATGGGTGGGAAAAAATCAAGCCCATTTTAAAAAGAAGTTGAGCAAAGGTAATGTGGGTTCTTTCGTTCTAGGTAAGCTACAAAATTATTCATAACACTAACTTAGAAAAAGAGAGCTTAGTCTTTCCTTAGAGTCTCAGTCTCAGCCAGTCAACCAGCTGACCAAAAGTATTTGCTAAGTATCTACTACTGTGTTCTCAGAATTGTGGTAAGTGCAAAGTGGGAGATTAAAAAAAAAAAAGATGATATAATCACTGACCCCAAGGAATAATAGCTGAAGAGACGCCAAGATTTTACATACAGGGTAGCGTGGGATAACAAGCCAAGTGCCAGACTTACATTCAGGAAGATTTATGTTCAAACAATTAAAATCATTTACCTCCAAGATTCCTTCCAGCTTTAAATCTATGCTCCTATATAACCCAATTAAAGAATATGTAAGACCTATTAGTAAAGAATAAAAGCTTGCTATGCTTCAAATGTTACTTTTTACGCACCATGAGAATTAAAGAGTGCTTCCAACATTAAACTAAATCAAATAATATTAAAACAAATTTAATATTCAGAATCAGCTAGGACTTCCATTAAGATACATTTGTTTTTTGATGGACAAAGGATGGAAAGTAGAAAAGGCATGCATGATTGACCTGGAAATTGGAAAAATAGTGAAGTAGATAGAGAGCTAGACCTGGAGTCAGGAAGAGCTGGGCTCAAATAAGATCTATACACTTATTAGCTGTGTGACTTTGGAAAAGTCCATCTCTAGGCCTGACTCTTAATCCACGGAGCTACCCAGCTGCCCCCTAATTTTTCTCTCATCTAAGCGCTTCTGGATAATTCATTTCTCAATTTCAAAATAGTCTTAAAACTTCTTTAAGAACCAAAGAGGGAAAATAAAAGAAAAAAACGAGAAAGTTTATGTGATGTTTTTATTCTTTTCCCCTAGGAATATTTTATGTTTCCCAAGTACATCTTAAAACAATTTTTAGCATTTGTTTTCTAAAACTTCAAGTTCTAAATTCTCTCTCTCCCCTCCCTATTCCCTGAAACAGCAAGCAATTTGTTATAGGTTATACAAGTATCATGCAAATATATTTTCATCCTTAGATGTAGTAACCGTGTATACCAAGTATAGCTTCTACAATTCTCCAGCTTAGCAAACCTTGAATTCAATTAACAAGCCTTGCTACTTGTGGAACTAATCAAGTGGTTTAAAGGCCATGGCGCCAAATTAAACATGCCATTAAGAAAATAGTTTAAACAAGAACTAATGCCTGGTGAAATAAGCAGAACCAGAAGAACATTATATTCCGAGACTGTACCATTATGAGATGATCAAATGTGATAGACTACTACTAATAGCAGTACAACAATCCAGGACAATTTTAAGGGATTTATGAGAAAGAATGCTATTTATGAGAAAGAATGCTATTAACTACATCAAGAGAAAGAACTGTGGGAGTAGAAATTCAGAAGAAAATATGTGATTTATCACTTGTTTATATGGGTACGTGATTTAGGGTTTTGGTTTTAAAAGATTGCTCTTTTACAAAAATGAATAATATGGAAATGGGTTCAAGTGATTGTGTGTGTGTGTGTGTGTGTGTGTGTGTGTGTGTGTGTGTGTGTGTNGGTTCAAGTGTGTGTGTGTGTGTGTGTGTGTGTGTGTGTGTGTGTGTGTGTGTGTGTGTAACCCAGTGGAATTGATTGTCAACTCTGAGAGAGAGGTGGATGAAGGGAGGGAGAAAATAGGAATCATATAACCATGGAAAAATTTTAAAATTACAATAAAAAAATTTTTAAACAGCTTAAGAAGAAAATCCAGTCTCACATTCATATGCTTAGTGCTCTTAGACCTTCTTTGAAGACAGAAATTTGATTTTGAATCAAAAAACAATGTAATAAAGTCAGTATCAAGTCCAAAGGAACACTAGTTAATAGATTATTCATGCTTACAAAGTAGTGGAAGTCTTCCACATCCACAATTGGTCAAGGATCTTTTAAGCCATTCTGGAATTTTGTAGAGGAAACCTAGAGGCTAATTAAGTGACTTAGCCACAAAGCAATAGGTATGAGTCAGAAGAAAGATTAGAACCTACTTCTTCCTGATTATAAGGGTCAGCTGGGGGTACAGTGAATAGAATGCTGGGCCTGAAGTCAGGAAAAGCTTAGTTCAGGTCCAGCCTCAGATTTTACTTACTAGCTGTGAAACCCTAGGCAAATCACTTAACACTGTTTGCCTCAGTTTCCTCCTGTAAAATAAGCTAGAGACAGAAACAGCAAACCACTCTAGTATCTTTGAAAGAAAACCCCATATGGAGTCAGGAGGAGTTAGACACAACTGAAAAACAACTTTCTGACTACATATTCAGCATTCTAGCCATTATGTCATCCTGCTGATCTATCTGAATCATTGATAGTAAAAGTAAATATAGTTTTTGTTACTTTCAAGTAGGGTAATAACCCCAAAGTGTGCAATCTAATGATGCTTTTGCTACCAAATGTGAGAAGAATATGAAAAGCACAGGGATTTGTTCTAGGACATGGATTTTTCCCCACAACTCATCAGGATACATTATCTCCCCTTTCTATCCAGAAGAGAAGAGTTATGGCTACACAATCTCTCAAATTGCAATTGATACCAGTATAGCCTCACTGGTCAAAGGGCAGGTTCATAATCTGAATATGAGTTAGCTTCCTAATTCCTGAGCAGATGTATCCAGAGTGGGAATCTCTATTTAAACCAGATCTAGTCACTAGTCTGTCTTTGGGGAACCAAAGGGAATACCCCTATTTCCTTCTATTTGACCACTTGTGCCACCAACAGAAAAGGGAGATTGGACTCTTTCCTAACTAAGCTAAGGTTGGCTGTATTTAGATTGAGGGGGAGGGAAGTATTTGCTCATTGAGAAATCATTGTATAGACATGACAAAAGCTAAGTGTTGTCTAGTAGAGTTCCTACCATGGTGACTAGATAAGAATTATTTATATTTAACCTACAGACCAAAACCCTTAGCAGAGCTAGCCTTTACTTGATAAAGTACTTGAGCTTTCAGAAATAGGTTGTACTTTAAAAAAGGTAAATAATATTCATACAGGAATAATGACTTCATTGGTATATTTTTTTCTAATGCAAAGGCAAGCCAACTCAGTCCTACCCAGATTATCAAAAAATTCCAAACAACGAAGTGTACAGCTGATAAACACTTTTAAAATCCAAACATATTTAAAAAAATCTAATTCCTTCATTATCAACATGTTGGGTTAAAAAGGTAAAAAAGGTATTAATAAAAATCATCTGTTTTCAGCAATTTAGTTTAGAAAGGAAGAAATTAAGTGGTATCAGAAGTTTCTTAGAAGCAAGCCAGTGCTATGTTCCACTAACAGTATAATGAGCATTAAAAGCAGAAGGGAAGGAGATTGTAAAGAGTTAGAATTTTAAAATCTTAGAAAGATAATGAGGGACACAGGCTGTGTCATTCTAGAGAAAGGGCTCTGCACAAACAGGATTAATGGGTGGCAAATTTGTGCTGCCAAAGTATATATTATAGGGACCTTCAATTTTTTTTTTTTAAACCCTTGTACTTCGGTGTATTGTCTCATAGGTGGAAGATTGGTAAGGGTGGGCAATGGGGGTCAAGTGACTTGCCCAGGGTCACACAGCTGGGAAGTGGCTGAGGCGGGGTTTAAACCTAGGACCTCCTGTCTCTAGGCCTGACTCTCACTCCACTGAGCTACCCAGCTGCCCGGGACCTTCAATTTTTAAAATTCAGGAATTAAAATTTTTATGACACATTGGTTATTTTCTTGTGCATTTTTCTAAATTTCCAAATGTCTCTTTTCTGACAAGAAGAAATTTCACTATTTCCCTTTCTGACTCTTAATTTTTTTCCTAATGGGCATTCTGAGTGCAAATGCATTAACCTCATCACAGCTTATTAGGAAGGCTCTGTGGTAACCTCATTTTAATAATACTGCATTTAGAGACAGTGATTGTTTTCCCCCAAGGCCACAGAAAAGTTTTACTGAGAATTTACTTTGTAGGTCAGGGTATCACTGATAAATTTGTATATGTCATTTTTTAAGCCTACAAATAAAAGTTATCTGAATCATCTGAAGAGCCCTAGGAGTTAGTTAACCTAGTCCTGACTTGGTTACCCTGAAGGCACCTATTTATTTTTATAGGCCTTGGTGTGAAAAGTCATTAAGTTAAGGAATCAGTCAAGTCCCTGAAAGCCAGAGTAGAAGTTAGTTATTTTCACCTTAAAATAAAGGAAGAATTTTCCCAGCTAGGCTGAGCCGTCCAGAATTTCTAAGCTTCACATAACTAAAGTGCAATTTCAATATTTATTTCATGGAGATAAATTCTCATCAAGAGAATGAGATCTACTGTAGAGCTTGGTTTTTGAATGTGGTCATTTGAAACAGCTGATGGTGTATAAAAGGTCAACTTGGGCACAGCACATTTGTAATAAGAGAATACAGCACATGAGACGAAAAAGGGGGCTATGTAGTCTATAATATCCTGAGTGCTTCTGAAGCTAGAGTTATTTTTAAATTACTGGGTTAAAGTTTTAGTCTCTGTTAATATCCACTTTCATTCTTTTTTTTTTTTTAATTAATCACTTTTAGAACCATTCTGTTTCTAATGAGGAAAATCTTTGTGGACCTTTCTTTCTTAACTAGTTTGGTATGGGGGTTGGGAATCTGTTATCCAAAATAACAGCTCACAGGAAAGGGATGGGGCAAAGGAATATTTTCAACGACAGAAAGAAAGCACACATTTCCTGCTTACATTATAATTAGCTGTCTGTGAAAATTTGCAGGATCATTCCCTCTCCCTCTATTCAAATTACCAGGGTGCCTTTTTTGTTTTATTTTTGAGGCTCTAGTTACACTGTAGCAGAAAGAAGAACTGTTTTGGAAACTCTGGAAGAACAAAAGTTTCTTTCTTTTTAAAAAGATGACCAGATGGAGATAGTTCTAGACAGCGGGAGCCGCCTGACCACCGTATAGGTTACTTGCCAAACCCTCATTTCCCTTCAAAGTGAAAAGGGGTCTGGGTTGCTCTCATGTGCCCACGTTTGTTTGTTCTGGGCTCCCCACTGTTACATCCCCTAGGTGAGAGGTAATGTAGGGAGCTTCCTCCTTCCAGTCGGCCTGGGTCAGCTTGGCCCGTTAGTTCTTTAAAACCTGCTCTCTCCTTCTCCATTGGCCATCTTCTCTCCCAGGGAACCAGCCCCAGTGCACCCTCTCTGACCAAAGTTGGCAGCTCTTTCTTGCCCTTCCGAAGTCCAGCGTTCCGGGGAAAAATGTTTAAAAGAGAATATCTTCCGTCCTTCTCTTTCCTTGTCCCCAGCCCTTTCGAAAGCTAACCCAGGACTCATGGTCTCTATTGCGCGTGGATGTCAGGTTTCCGAACAGGAGAAGGGTGAGGAAGGGAAGAATTCCACTTACTTCTCCCCACCAATCCCCTCCAAGCTCTGAGAGCCAGCTCCGAAGAAAGGTTGGCTCCAGGGGAGAGAAGACAGGAGCCCAGACAGCTCGGAGTCTAAATGCAGGCAGGGTGCAGTTCCGAAACCTCCTTCTCCCTCTAAAAGTCCCCAGCTCCAGACACCGAAGCTGACGCTCCCAAGCACCCAACCGCTGAGCAACCCCTGCCTAGAGGTTTGAACCACCGCGCCTGAAACCAGGAGAATGCCCAGGCTCCCAAACCGACCCAACGCCTCTAGCCAGGCCATTACTTCGCCTTCCCCTGCCCGCTAGTCGCCCTCGACCCAAGCAGAGATTTCTGCCGCATCGAGGCGTGGCTGCAACCCGTTTCGGGTAGAAGACTCGGGTGGGCAGGAAGATGGAGAGGGAGGGTCACAGGATCAAGTCCTGTGGAGTCCGTTCACCTTCCGCCCTAGAGGAAGGCAGGAGGCGCCTGGGGCGGGGATCGTTGTGCCCACTTCAGTTCTCTGTGCAGCACCCACCTTTCTCTCCACCTCTCCGGGGCGACCAAGTATGACTTCCCTTAAGCATTCCCTGGAGGCAGCCCAATTTTTCCTTCGTGCCCTTGAAGGAAAATGGGGGAGTAAAGCTGCGTCCCCAGCCTAACGCTGTAGCTGTACAAACCAGATGTGTTAGGTCAGCCGCAGCTAGAAATACAGTTCTGGGTAGTGGAAACCAAACTTGCGGACTAGGAGAGAAAATAAGGGAATAGAGAGAAAGTGCGTACAGTCAGTACCTTGGGTAAGCTCTGTGGTGTGAGGTTCTCTGCCCAGCAATACAGGAAGATCACCGGACTGGCAAAGCAGCGTGATGTCAGGGAGGTGGAGGGTGCCTTCAGGACAGAGATGGATCGAGTTCCACAAACACTTGGTTGCCGAGCTGTGGATCACCTGGAGGACTAGACAGCGCAGTGGCTGAGGAGGCTCTGCGCATTGGGGACTCTTTCAGGAGTGAGACTGCAAGAGGAGGAGGGCGCTGTGCCCTGCCAAGAAAAAGAGGAGCAAGATGAAGAGTGTGTCCAAAAGTCCCCAAGGTCGTTGAAAATATTTCACTTGGCTGACTTTCCCCCTTCCAGCTCCCCTTCTCTCCCCCCCCCCCCTCCCCGCACCTCACTCCACCCCCGCAGGTAGGGAAATTGAGGGATAAATTTTAACAATATTGACACATCCGATAATTTTTTTAAGTGATAGTTATCCCTTCTCTGAGTAGGGTTCAAGTATTATTCTAGGATGAGGATGACCTAGAAAAGATTTTCAGTATTACTTAACTACATTGAATGCATATTGGTGCTAAAAAAAAACAAAAAACAAAACACCAACAACCAACATACTTGTTTGCAAGGGCCACATAAAATCTATAGGATTTGTATAGGGCCAGACTGGCAGAGTGGGAATTTACCCAACATACTAGGAGACAGAGTAGCCCTGTTGTGGTGTCAAGGAATTTAGACTTTACAGATTATCTAGGCCCACTTCTTTATTTTTTTTTTAACATTTATTTTATTCTACTCCAGTAAGAAATTAACACAAGTTTTCCAAAGTTACATGATTCATGTTGTCTCCCTCCGCCTCCCATAGTTGATAAGCAATTCCATTGGGTTTTACATTTATTATCATTCAAAACCGATTTCCATATTGTTCATTTTTTATAATAATCTTTTAAAATCAAAATCACAAATCATATACCCAAATAAACAAGTGATAAATCACGTTTCCCTCTGCTTTTCTACTCCCAATAGTTCTTTTTCTAGAGGTAGCTTTCTTTTCATAGGTCCCTCAGAATTGTCCTAGATATTTGTATTGTTAGTAGCAAAATCATTACATTTTATCATCCCACGTGTTTCAGTTACAGTGTATAATGTTCTTCTGGTTGTTTTTATTTCACTCCACATCAGTTCATGTAGGTCCTTCCAATTCTTATAAAAATCAACTGTTTCATCATTTCTTATAGCACAATAGTATTACATCACCATCACATACCACAATTTGTTCAGTTGTTCCCCAATTAAGGGACAACCCCTGTTTCCAATTTTTTGCTACTGCAAAAAAACACAGCTATAAATATTTTTGTACAAACAGGTCCTTCCCCATTAAAAAAATAATTAACCCTTTGGGCATAATTCCAAATTACCTTCCAGAATGACTGGATCATTTTGCAATTCCACCAGCAAAGCATTAGTGTCCCAATTTTGCCACTTCCTTATTTTACATACTTCTGTGCAATCCTTGGATTGGAGAAATCAAGTAGACTTTTTAAATACTGTCAGTAGTAAATAGTGGACATTCATTTTTGAACCCTGATTCTCTGACTCCAAATCTGGGACTTTCCTGCCACAGTATGAGTTTGCCAATAAAACCAGATCTTATTCAAACGCTTCTGCCTCTCATACCCTATTCCAACTCTTTGATGTTAATAAATAACTCTGACTTGTGTGTAAATATATCCTTTTTCCATTTTCAAACCTATGAAATAGAGAAGGCTACTAATCTTTTCTCTTTTGACAAATGAGTAAGCTTAGACTCGGAAATTTAAAAGAACTGCTGAACTCATACACCCATTAAGTGTTGAAGATGGGAATGAAACCAGGCCTGCTGCCTCAAAGTCAAATATACTTTCTACTACACTTAAACCTGTATTGGCATTTAATTCTGTATGTAAATACAGAGACCTGAAGTTCAGAACAGTAATCATCATGGATCAAGTTTGTGGTCCTTCTGGCACATGGCAGAAGATTAATTTCTCTTACAGATAGCTTACAAAAAAACTGCACAAGACCTGAACATGTCCTAACACCAAATCTATGGTTGTCTATGGAATTATTCCCTTTTTTTCCAGGAAGGACTATACTCAAACCATCTACTGATAAAATGTCTGCTAGCTTTTACATTTTGAGAAGACTGGAAAGCTCTTCTTGCTAAATAATTACATAGTGCTTTCCATAGCTAGATTTAAGATAATGATTTAAGCTTTACACAGGACTTTCCAAATATTATCTCAATTACTTATAACAAAATTGAGAGGAAGGTGCTATTATTATCCTTTTTTTTACAAATGAGGAAACTAAAGCCACAAGGAAATTTAACTGAAGCTACATTTGAAAATTTCAGGTTTTCTTGACTTCAAGTCCAATACGTTCTCTCTATCTATAATGAGAATGTTGCATATTTTGTTTACAATCACACTGATAAGTTTGCCAGAGAATCTGGATAACTTCAGTGAGTAAAGAGCCTCCTTACTTCCATATCTACCAACTGACATCAGTTAATATACACATAACCTTCTAAATACACATTATATATAAATACACACACATCTGTCAAACTTACTCTATGTAATCTATTTTTAAACAGGTAAAAAGCAACATAGAAGCTTTGAACAGTGACATGCCAAGGTCTCCTTCAAATAACAACATCAGTGTCCAAATGTTGGTTGGGAAATAGTTTGTCTCAACCTTGATTATGATGAAATGAAAAACTCTATGTGGAATCCTGTTTACTATATTTTAGGCAAAGATAATATGTTTATTTCTGTGCAAACAGAAACTGTTTCTTTTGTGATTCCTAACAATAGCTTTTACACTGTGGACAATATTCCTTTTGATAAGAGTTTTTGATTGTTTTCATTCTAATTTTTTTTCCTAAGAGTGATAAAAGTGATAAAAAAAAACTTGGAGGAAATCACAATATTTCAGATTCAGCTTTTTTAATTGATAATGAAGAGAAGTTGACAAAGGAAAACAGTGGCCCTGACTCTCACTGTTAAAGGCTTGATGCCAACAATGTAGTTTGTTTCTTACTTTTAGAAGTACATATGTGGGTGTGTCTTTAAAATTATTATTATAAAAATTATGTTTATCAAGCATAATTTAATGGTTCAGAAATCTAAGCAGTGGCTATGACATCTTGAAGAACAATCTATGGAGGCAGCTAGATGGCTCAGTGGATAGACAGCCAAGTCTGGAGAGGGGAAGGTCCTGGGTTCAATCTGGCCTCAGACACTTCCAGGGTGACCCTGGGCAAGTCACCTAACCCCCATTACCTAATCCTTACTGTTCATCTGCCTTGGAATCAGTAGCCACTATTGATTCTTAAATGGAAGGGAAAGGCTTAAGAAAAAGATCCACGCCTCTCCTGCCCCCTTCTCAAAGTTGATGAAAGGAAGTCAAATCTAAAATTAGAAAGTTCACAGTGAGTTACAACATAGAAAATTTTGGTCCCATTCGTAGTTATCTTATAATCTGAAGTTAAACACTGCAGGTAAACATTAACTCTTCTGAAACTCGACTGCTAATATGTGAGGTTTCTTTAATCTTTCTCTAAAGTGAAAGCAGAGGAAGACCACAAATCATCTCTTGGTCCAGCAAGTCTAGGGGCATATACAGTTGGAAGGCCAGCTAGATGGTGCAGTGGATAGAGCACACTGGGCTTGAATTCAAGAAGTCCCAGGTTCAAATCTAACCTCAGACACCTCTCTGTGAAGAAGGTTTGGCAGATATTTTATGGGTTTTTACAGATGAAGGAAGGGGTTTTTGTTTATTTTGCATTTATTCTGTATATATTTGTTCAGTATCAACATATATATGTACATGCTATTTCCTCTTAGAGGCAGCTAGATGATAGAGCAGATAGCATGCTGGGGCCTGAAGTCAGGAAAACATGAGTTCAAATCCAGCCTCAGATACTTTCTAGCTGTGTGACCTTGGGTAAGTCATTAAACTGTCTGCCTCAGTATCTTCAGTTATAAAATGGGGAGCAGCTAAACAAATAGATATTTGTAAAGCACTTAGCACAGTGCCTAACATATAATAGACACTTTAAAAATACTTATTCCCTCCTCTAATCTTGGAACTAATAAAACCTGGATTCAGGTCCCTCTGTTGACACTTAATAGCTGTGTGACCATGGAGAAGTTATTTAAGATTTTTTGTCCTTGGGCAACTTTCTTTTTATTTTTTTTTATACCTTTAACTTTTGTCTTGGTATCAATTCTGAGACAGAAGAGTGGTAAGGATTAGACACTTGGAGTTAAGTGATTTACCCAGGATTGCACAGCTAGGAAGTATTTGAGGTAAGATTTGAACCCAGGTCCTCCCAACTCCAGGCCTTGTGCTTTATCCACCATGCTGCCTACCTGCCCTCCTCAAGCAACTTTCTAAAACTAAATTGGAGGTGAGTTGCTCTAGAGTATGTGAATGGAGTTCTCACATAGAGGAATACTTGATATATTGACATAACCATGTGGACATTGAGAAAAAAATCAACTACTTTCCAAATAAAGTGACATTAAGTATATACTCACTGCCAGAGAAGAAAACTTTGGGTCAAAGAAGATTATCACTCATATTCTATCTGGGTCTTGCTGCTGGTTTCCTCTATCATATATATAATAAAATTAATACAATGATAACTAAAACTGTATGGTTCACAAAGCATTTACGTTAACTTTACATAAGTTAACTTATTTGAAATTACATGAAGGAAAGATATAATAAAGAAAAGGGAAACAAAAGAAAAGCAGGACTTATTGGACATAAAAAAGAACTTCATCAGAGCCATTATGAGGGGAGCATTATGCCATCCTAAAGAATCATGTTAGGGTTGGAGCAAAAGTTAACAATTATGGTAAATATAACTAAGTTATATGTACTGTCTGGTCCAATTATAGCACTGCAGGGAAAATGTTAGGCTTGGAATCAGAAAGGACATGGATTTAAATTCTGAATCATGTGTCTGACATGTATTGGTTTTTTGACCATGGGCAATTTACTTACATTTTAAAAACTCTCAATTTCAGTTTTCTCATCTGTAAAATGGAGATTATAGCACCTACCTTACAGACTTGTTTTAGAATCAAGCAATGCCCAAAGAGTTACAAAACTAAGCATAGATTTTGATCCAGTAATACCATTATTAGGTCTGTTTCTCAAAGAGATCAGGGAAAAAAGAAAAAAAATATATGTTTTAAAATATTCATAGCAGCTTCTTTTATGATAGCAAAGAACTGGAAATTAAGGGGATGCCCATCATTTGGGGAATGGCTAAAATAAGTTGTGGCATACGATTTTGATGAAATACTACTGCCCCATAAGAAATGATGTGCAGGTTGTTTTTTTTTAAAAAACATGGAGAGACTACATAAAATTATAAGGAGTGAAATGGCAGAATGAAGAGGATTACACATATAGCAATTAGAAATATAGTTTTAATATATATGCTACTGAAGCAAGCACACAATAAATATTGAAGAAGAATTTATTTGAACAAATTTGACATAACCAAGTGGATATTTGAAGAAATATTATGAATGTCCATTCCCAGAAAGAGAACTGGTAAATAGAAACATATATGTTATATATGTATATAACCATATAACTGCAAATGTTTGTCAAATGATGTCTTCCCTAGGGAAGAGAGGCAGGAAAGGAGGAAGATACAGGGGAAATTTAGTGTAACATCAAATTTAAGCTGAAAAAAGGGAAAAAATGTTATATGCCAATTATTATCATTACATCAGAGGCACCATGGCATGGTAGGTAGAAGGGTAGCCTTTGAATCAGGGAGACATAGGTATAAGTTCTACCTCCAACAAATGGGCTTCTATATTCCTGGGAAGGCATAAAATCTCTCCATGTGATGAAGATATAGATGAGCTATAGTACAGAAGAAGGAAGAGCATTTGTTTCAGGGAAAAGAGGACCTGTGGTCCTATCCCTGCTTTCCTGACTCCTACCTGGATAACTCTGTACACTTTTGGGCCTCATTTTCCTCATTTATTAAAATGGAGTTGTATTGCATGACCTCTATTCCCATCTAACTTTAATTCTATGATCCAATTATCTTTAATTTTTTCTTTCATTAATTCAGAATTTGATTTTTAAAAGCATGATTATTTCCACATCCAAAGAATAACAACAAAAAATGAGGATTATATGCAAAACCACTAATCACTACAGCATATATACTTGTGTTTTTAAAGGCATTGATTACATTTAATACAGAAATTCCAACAATGCCTTGCTTGTGTGTTATTATCCTATAATGCAAAGTTTAAATTCTTTTGAGAGTAATTTTAGGATAAGAAACTTGCTACCTCCCCAATTCCAGAAAATGAACTGTTTGGAGAAGGTGCCATGAAGATGCCTGCAGAAACCACACATTGCACCAAAAGATACAGAGTGAACTTTGGGATGTGGTGAATTGAACTGTGGTGGATTGAATGCATTTGTTTTGAATGTACACTCTTATGCCAAAGAGGACTGCCCCCTAATTGGGTTTTTATAAATATAGTAATCATTGGTTTTTTTCTTTTTCTCTTCCATTTCCCTTTTATCCCTAAAATTATTATAATTTCCCTTTGGAAATTACAATATTGTATATACCTTTAAAAATCTTTAGAATTATAAGTTTGTTATAAATGATACATTGGGGCAATTAGTCTCCCAAAAGATCACAGGGGGGAATGTGTAAATAGAATTTTGTGCCCTTGGACTTCATCTCCCAGAATTCCTTTCCCTTCATCCCCCATGTTACATGCTTATGTTGTATCAATAAAGTTGGGTGTAATTCCACCTGCCTCTCTCTCTCTCTCTCTCTCTCTCTCTCTCTCTCTCTCTCTCTCTCTCTCTCTTTCTTCNTCTCTCTCTCTCTCTCTCTCTCTCTCTCTCTCTCTCTCTCTCTCTCTTTCTCTCTCTCTCTCTTTCTTCTCCCATGTGGGAGGCTGGAAAATGCTCCTCTTTACTCAGGCTTTTATTTTGTCTTTTTATTCCTTTACTTCAAGTTATTATTAATAAATCTTATAAAAATAATACTTGGAGTATTTGATATTAATTTTTAATCTTACACTTGTCTGTAGTAGTTGAGGAGGGATGGATAACCCATAATTTCCTTGGCTTTTCATATCCTTGGCAGGATTGGTAACAACACTCAAACCCATTAGTCTACTTCCTGCCACTAGACCTCTGCAGTCAAGTCAACATGTATTTATTAAGTGTATAGTACATACCTGACGATGTTCTAAGTTTGGGCTCACAGAGAAAGTTAAAGGACAGTTTTTGTTCTCAGGTTGCTGAGACTCTAAGGGGAGAGACAACATCCAAGCAATTATGTACAGGCAAGATATATACAATATAAATTGGAGACAATCAGTATGAGGGGTGCTAACATTAAGAGGAATCAGGGAAGACTTTGTAGAAGGTGGGATCTTAGCTAGATCTTGGAAAGAGCCAGGGAAACCATTTAAGGAAGGAAGGGAAGTATGTGCTGTAGAGATGAGAAAGACATGAATTCCAAGAATGGAGGGGCAGTCAGTGAAAATGCATGGAAGTGAGAGATGGAACATCTTGTTTCAGAAATAGGAGAAATAATATGGAGGTCAGTGTTATTGGATGGCTGAATATATGACAGTAATGTATAAGAAGACTGGAAAGGTAGAAAAGGGCTATTTTATTAAGGACTGTGAATAACATAGAATTTTATATTTGATCCTAGTTAAAATGGGAAGACAATGATCATTTCCACATGGTCAGACTTGCAACTTAGAAAGATTCATTTGACAGTTCAATGGAAAATAGACCATAATGAGGTTAAACTTGAATTAGAGGAGCCAACTAGCAAGTTAATACAGTAGTCTAGGCATGAGATGATAAGGGATTGTGTCAGGATGGTGGCAGAGTAGAGAAAGAAAGATGTTAAGACTATAAAATAGACAGTATTTTGCATCAAATTGGATATGAGAAATTAGGGAGTGAGGAGTCAAAGATGATAAGTAGGTTGTGAGCATGGGAGACTGGAAGCATAGTGGTATTCTCAACAGTAACAGGAAAATTAGGAATGGGGGAGGACTTAAGGAAAATGATAATGGGCTCAGTTTTGTATGTGCGGAGTTCCCAACTGGAGATTTAAGTCTGGAGGTTAGGAGAGAGATGAGGACCAGATAAGTAGACCTGACTATCATCAGCATAAGAGATAATGATTGAATCCATGGGAGCAGATGCAATCCCCAAGCAAAATTGTATAGAGGGAGAAAAGAGGTCCTATGACAGAGCCTTTGAGCAGCAGGCATAACCTGAATGAAGATCCTATAAAGGAGACAGAGTGGATGATCAGACAGGTAAAAGGAAAACTAGGATAGAGCAATATGCCAGAAATCTAGAGAGAAGAGAGTTATCAAGAAGTGAGTGAGTGACAGTGTCCTGCTGCACTGAGGTCAAGAGGAATCAGTGAAGACTAAGAAAAGACCTAGATTTCTAAATTGAGAGATCATTGACAACTTTAGAAAAGCAGTTTCAGTTGAATCAAGAGGTCAGAAATCACACTGCAGATGGTTAAGAGTGAGAAGAAAGGAAGTAGAGGCATTGATTAAAGATGGCATTTTCAAGGAGTTTAGCCACAATGAGGAGGAGAGACAAAGATTGTTTAATGTACAAGAAACATTGGCATTTTTATAGTCAGTAAGGAAGCTATTGATAGATGCTGAAAATTGGTGTAAAAGTTGGGATGATAACGGGGCAAACTGCTGGGGAAGATGAGATAGAATAGGATAACATGCTCACAGAGGGAGTTTGCCTTGATAAGGACACTTCCTTCAGTGTAAGTAAATAAGACAGGGGTGGAGGACATAGTTGAAATGAGAAGGGAAAAGAGGGAGCTTTCAGAGAATGACCTCAACTTTTTCAATGAAATATGAAGCAATGTTCTGAGGAGAGGGGAAAAATGGGAGATTTGAAGAAGGATGAACAGATTTAGAGAAGCTACTCTCATAAGTGAGATACCAAGGTAATTAGGGAGGTGTGAAAAGGACTGCCTTAATGCAGTGAGGGCCAAGCTGAGATTGTGTGAAGCAATACTAGTAGCAGTACAAAATGCCAATAAAAGACAGCAAATAGACCTTGGAGAAAAATCTTCAACCTATACAGTATGTTTCCTTTCAGTAATTTTGTGTAATATTTTTTCTTGTATATTAAATGCCTCTCTTCCTCCCTCCCTTTGTCTTTCCATCCCTGTCCCTTCCATCCTTCTTTCCTTCCTTCTTTCCTTCCTTCTTTCCTTTCTTCCTTCCTTCCTTTCTCTTCTTTCTTTCTTTCTTTCTTTCTTTCTTTCTTTCTTTCTTTCTTTCTTTCTTTCTTTCTTTCTTTCTTTTCCTTCCTTCCTTTCTTCACTGAAGCCCCACATCAAAGCTGAGGAGGTCCTTGAGATTTAGTTTGGCTGGAGGACTAAGAGTATAAAAAAATCCTACCCCATGGGAAATTGGTGTTCCTAAGGCTTCACAGAACTCTCACTGCCCTGTGAGTCTTTTTGATCTAGTACTACTATGCTAGAAAATGTTCATTCAGAGGCAGTATTTGGTTTTAGTAATTATATTCTTTTAATCTTTTTCCTATCTTAAACCTGAATCAATAGACTGGCCTAAATTGGGCCTGCCCAGAATATTTGGTGTTAGTATTGGATTTCAGTAACTTCAAGGTTAATTTTGTTCTTGAAATGAGGGAAATTTGGGAGAAAAAAGGAGTTTCAGATGATTGAATAATCACATGAGAGAGTTTAGTGTCCTGTATAGTTAAAGAACTTTCAGGCTTAAATGAGAAACCCTCTCTATGGGATTAGGAGGACCTTCCTAACCTGGTAGGATTAGCCAATTAGCTGGTTAAATTGCATAATAAGAGGAGTAAAAATATTGTAAAAATCAGTATCTTCTGTTCTTTGTGAATGGTTTTTAGAAAATCTAGATGGCCAGCATAAGAAATTGTGCATTTAGCAATAGGATAAAGGTATGAATGCACTTTTGGTTCTTAAGAATTGTGTCTTGAAGGCAGAAGGGTATTTGATGGATTAGGTGACCACACAAGAGAAAATGCCAATGCTGTTGGGGTTAGAGACCAATAAGATACAGGTAGGCAGCATGGCCTCAGACGCAGAGTGTTAGGATTAAAGAATGTGCTAAATTCCACTGATATTCAGGTTATAAGGGATGAGAACCGGGAATTGTCACAAGTGGTAGGAGGGCCTCAGATTTACCCTGTATTATTAACTCTACCAACTCACCTCTCTTTACACATAACATGATTTACATCATAGAAGAGTGGACAAGATTTCACTAGAAAAGAACTTGAGGTTGCAGAAGCTTTAAAAGTAGCCTAATGAGTCAGTCAGTACAACAATGGTTAATGAGGGTACAGTCTGATGACAGCAGCTGGCACCTCAGCATTCCATGGTCTTAGGGTGCTCAGAGAAGATTTGCTTTTACAGAACCAGTTAAATCAGTTATAGACCCTGGATGAAGACTTTCTTTTGCATATTTTAGGTGGCTAATATGAAGAATTCAATATAACCTAGTCTTTTAAAGATGAATTCCCTCTATAGTTGGTTTCCCAGTGGAGTTTAAGCAAGAGAAGGGATAGAATTCTTAAAATATATGGATCTGATGAATCTCATTTGTTATTTATCTCTTAATTCCATTGATGAACATCTATCTGAAGCAATAATATTCTTCCTTCTAGGAGAAGTTCCACCTGAGTGATATTAAGAGTTAGCTATGGAGCTCCCTTGCTGTATCACCAAACAGGTCTGAGAAGAACAATTTGTGAAATTTGAGTGGGAGACTGAGCTCTCTGGGGAGAATATGGCTGCCCACACAAACAGGTGCTCTCTGTATTTAATAGGAGGAGATACCATGCCAGTTGTGTCGGTGAAGTGTGATGATACCCTCTTTCCAAAAGATGGGCGTGAGGCTCTAGATATAAGGTTTAATTCAAACTATATCATGGTATCTGAGATTGGGGCAGTAATATATGTAAAATCCAATGGAATTGGCTATGGGAGGGGGGGGAGAGGGAGAGGAAGGAAAGAACATGAATCATGTAATCATGGTCTAAAAATAATTAAATAAATAAATGAGATTTAAGCATGTTAATTAAATAAATGAAATTTAAAAATAATAATTTTTAAAAATGGTATTGACATGTAATCTGTGAAAAAATTTCAAAATGTTTTTTAAAAGTATGTCTTATGTATTTCTCCCCACACCCTGCAGAGCCTGGTTGTTAAACATTTGCCAGCATAATTCTGTCTAGGAGTTATTTAATCCAACCCTTTTGTTTTACTGGTAACCAAAGCTCCAAGAAGACAATTAATTTACTGATAATCACTCTGATAGTAAGTGGAAATATATATCTTCAGTCATAAGTCTTTTAAGCAAATGGATGATATAAAAGTTATAGTTTTTGTGTTTTTATAGAATCATGAAGTTTAGAACTTGTGGGGTGTGGGGAACCCCTTTCTTTCCTGGGTAAGCCAACTGTGGTTAGAGAAGATAAGGATTAAAACCAAGTCTCAAACCTTGGTTCTCTGCCTCCAAATATAGTTCTCTTTTCATATGACACAGTTTGGAGAAGCTGTTCTAAACCTCCTTGTCTTCAACAATCTGCCATACAACATCTGAGTAACGGGAATTATCTTAACCAAATGGCCTTGTTATCTGTATTCTATTTAAAATTCAAAATGGGGCCTTTGGGGTCTGGTAATCAAAAGATGGCTAAATAGGCATTTTCTCTGTTCCACATTTTCAAAAGCATTTGGAAGTCCTAATTATGCCCCAGGAATGCAGTAAGTAGGCACCAGCTGAATCCACTAAACAAATTAATGGAAGTGTTATTAAAGTAAGGGCTTCATGAATTAAAACTGGAGACCACTAATCCTTAAAGAACTCATTTAGCACTCCTGCCCCACCAGCCTCCAGGCTTCTGGCAGGAACATGTAAACCACATATGGGTTTGAAACCTGAAATCTAAATATGGAGATTCCCCTCCTGCAGATATTGGCAGATCTCATCCTCTGTCCACTCCCCAAACCATACACTGATTGTCTTCAGTTACCTTATAAGAGAAAGGGAATTGGGCTGACATATTTAAGATGGGCTCTCTAACCCTAGGTCAGAGGTCCACTAAGCTACAGGGATATTGTCCAGAAATCTTACATTCTTATCCTCCCCCTACCCTGTAGAAAGGTGATTCAGTCCAAATAAAGAAGAAAAGAGAGCCAGGAAAGGAATAGAGTTAAAGAGTAAATGACAAAAAAATTAATAACTATGTGAAAGATTATGATGATAATGAGGACATACATTGTCTGGGATATAGGTAAAGCAGCACTCAGAAAATACAAATTCCCCCCAAAACATACATGAACAAAATGGAAAATGAGAATATTAAAGAACATGCATTAAAAATTATAAAGTCAACAAATAAACACACAATAAGTATAAAAGAGGAAATATTTAAAATTAAAGAATAAATTTAGAAAAGAAAAACCAAAAATACTGCAGAAATGATAAAAATTTAAATGCTCCTTTAAAAAACTCATTATTACATGATAATATATGTATAACCCAGTAGAATTACTTGTCAATCCTGGGAGAGGGGAGTTAAGAGAGGAAGGAGACAATGAGAAACGTGTAACTATGGAAAAAAAGTTAAAAATTTAAAAATTAAATAAAATAACGCATTTAGTTATCAAAAAAAATTTTTTTTAAAACACACACACAAAAATATATAGACTCCAGGTCAAGGACTTCCTCTGGTTTAGAGGAATGTATTATGCCACAATAAATTCAAAATGGATCATAGGTATGAATAATAAAAATATTAAAAAATTATCACTAAAATATTAGAAGAAAAGCAGAATACAAATAGTATATTTACATATACATATACACTTATATACATGCATATAATACAAACAAATAGTACTTCACAGGTGTATGTAGTAAGCAAATTCTGAACCAAACAAATGATAGAGGTAATTATAAAAGATAAACTAGGCAATTTTGATTATAAGAAATTTTAAAACTTTGCATGTTAAATTAATGCAACTAAATTTAAAAGAGAAGTGGTTAACTATGAAAAAAATCTTTAAAAATAAAATATTTATGAACAGTCTAAAGGCTAAAATAGCATAAATGGCATCAAGACTTTTTTGGACATTGTAAATAGTTTAGATAGCTGAACTAACTGAACTAACACTTTTGGGACATCTTATAAAGAATTAAGTAAATGGGAGTTTAAAGAAACAATTCCATGGGTACCAAAGACAGAGGAACATGTTGAGAATCAAATGAACATTTTTAGACAGATCTGATTGCAAAAGAACTATTGATTTGATAGGAGAAATTTGGGGAGTTGAGTTGTCTCATTTAAGTCATTGTCTAGAACACTGATTCCCAAAGTGGGCACTATTGCCCCCTGGTAGGTGATGCAGCCATCCAGGGGAACAGTGATGGCCACAGGTGTATTTATCTTTCCTTTAAATTGCTATTAAAATTTTTAAAAATTAATTTCCAGGGGGCTAAGTGATATTTTTTCTGGAAAGGGGGTGGTAGGCCAAAAAAGTTTGGGAACCACTGCTCTAGAAGAATAAGAAGTATCATGCAAGATAGAAGAACATGAAAACAATTGAATATATAGCAGCAAGGGTGAAAAGCTGCTTTATTTGACCTGTGGCAGTTAGAAACTGTCAGTATGTACAGATGGATAAAAGTCAGGAGGGTCCATTTTTAAATCCACATAATAGCTATATGACCATGGGCACTGAAAGAAATAATTCCTAATCAAGTTAATACTGATTATTCTGGTGATTTATTTTTCACTTGTGAAGCCTAATTCAGATAGCTCTTAGATTAAGAGATAGTAAATTCTTCAATTTTTTTAAACCACTTATCTTCTGTCTTAGAATCAATCCTGTCTATTGTTTCCAGGGCAGAAGAGTGGTAAGGGTAGGCAATGGGGGATTAAGTGACTTGTCCAGGGTCACACAGCTAGGAAGTGTCTGAGGCCACATTTGCACTCAGGACCTCCTGTCTCTAGGCCCGGCTTTCAATCCACTCAGCTACCTAGTTGCCCCCTAAATTCCCCACTTTTGCAGAATTGAGTCTGGCAGCTAAGCTGAGCTAAGCTAATATAAACATTTTTTCATTTCTCAAGTCTAAGTTACCCTCTGTGTTTAGCTGTGAGTTCACCTAAGTTAACATTTCAACCACATTTACCACAAATATCAGATCTTTCAGCTACCTCAATAAATCCATATGAGTTGTAACTGATATAAATCTATAGCCTATCAGACAGTTACACGAGCCCCAAACATAATGCCTTCAACAGCACAGTATTGCAAGTCACCCATGTTCCTCATTTTAATCTGAGTCAACCCCCAACTAATCAGAAATCAATCAAAACTGGTTCTGTAACTTTTGATTCCTCTTTACTGACTATAAAAATGCTCTCCTGACATCCCTCAATTTTTCTCTCATTACTGAGCAGTCAGATGAACTGATTTCTTGGCAATTGCTAGCCTTGCAAATAAGTCACTGTGCTCAGAACTTTGAACCTCTGGCTCTTTCTATTTTAGATAATAAATCAACACAAATCAGGTCACTTAACCCTCTCAGTGGCCCAGACAATTCTCTCAAGACAGTAGATTATGGAAGAGTTGTAGATTTATATTGCTACTGGGAATTTCCTTAACAAAAGTTCCCTATAAGAATGAAATCACAGTCTTGGATCCACAATAAATTAAAACACATTTGCAAAAACATAGCTGCTTGTTTGTGTATTTATGGATGGTAAAGGGTTTTGGAAAGAGAAATGAAGTTAGAGTCAAAAAGCTTTGCCAGATTGTCAAAGGGTTCTAAGACACAAAAAAGGTTATAAAACCCCTGACCTAGTCAATAACCTATAAAGGTAACTAATAAAGAATACTTTTAACTAACTGGTGAGTGGTTCCACTGGGAGCTCTCATTTCAAATCTGAAGATTATTTAATTACTATGTAATTAAGGGAAACAGATATTAGAGTTGAAAGGCAAAGAGCATGGTGGAAAGAGGAGAGGATTTAAATTCTTCACCTGTAAGAATATAAAATGGACTTGGATTTATCTCCCTCAGGGGTAGGTAGAAAGCCCTATCTTGTTTTCTCGAATCCTACAGAAAGATCCAGCTTCTGTCAATTTCAAGGGCTTATCTTTAATCCAATAAATTGATGACCCCCCCCTTTGTATAATTGTCATAAATTCAAGATTTAATTTTTTTTCTTGTTTGAGAGTAATTTCAGCAAAAGAAGCTTGCTAACTCCCTAAGTCGAGAAAGTGAACTGTTTGGAGAAGGCACCATGGGGAAGCAAATCATACACTGCATCAAGAGATCCAGAGCAAACTTTGGGATAGAGTGAATTGAATTGAAGGGAGCTGAACACTTTTATTTTTATTGTAAACTTTTATTCCAAAGGGATTGCCCCCAATTGGCTTTTTGTCAGTGCACCTACCGATCATTGGTTCTGTTCTCTTTCTCTTTTATTTCTCTCATATATCCAGTTATTGTAATTTCCCATTAGATAGTGCAATATTGTATGCATCTTTTGTAGCAATATAAGCTGGTTATTTGTAATGATTCTTTGGGGAGACTAGGCATGTAAATCTGGGAGATTTCAACATGCTCTTCTCCCAATAGAATCACAGGGCTGATTGTGATGATAGAAACCACTCTGTAAGTTTGTCCTACCCCGCATCTCATTTTTTGTGTGAGCCCATTGTGGGACTTAGGGGCATGGAAGATAAAAGGTGTGTGGCGGAGCTCTCTCTCTCTCTCTCTCTCTCTCTCTCTCTCTCTCTCTCTCCCTCTCTCTCTCTCCCCCCCCCCCCCCACCTCGGTTGGCGCTCACGGGCTTTTGCAGGCTTGGCAGGTTTCAGATTTGGGCTTAGGGTATTTTTCTAGATAGGTGAGATTTTCTGTCCCCTTCATACATTTCCCTTCTTCATAGATTTCCATTTTTTATTAAAATTACATTGTTGAGAGCTACTGACAGACTTCTGACTTGAGAGTTGATTTTATAATGGCGATCAAAATATTTTAATTAACATTATATTTAATAATTTTACTTTCATTTATTACACCTCTTACTGGAAGCACTTGATGTCAAGATTTGCCAGGAAAAAAGACATCACCTTCTTCAACTCCATCAAAAGGACCACAGAGACTCAACCAAAAGTACAGTGGTGTATCCCACAGGCAGAGTATCTTGGTTTCATTTTAATTACTGGTAGCATCTCCATTTCCCTTAAGCATGTTCAGGCCTTATGGAAGCTGTATTTTTCAGCAAAGACAACCACTCAACATTCTCAGAGTAGCCACATATTGTTGATGGTATTGTCATCCTTTGGTGAGAAACTAAACCTCTTATTTCTTTGACTAAAGACTGTTCTGGAATAGAACCTTTGCAACTTGACCAACAACATCTCTTCTCCCTGGCAGATCTTAAAAAGACCTTGTCATTGGCCCCTATAGTGGAACTTCCCAGATTATTCCCTTCACTCTCTTTGTACATCAGTGAAGCAGGGTGGCCTCTAGTGTCCTCATCCAAACATTTGGCCCCGTTTCATGTCTAGTGACTTTTTATTCTGCTCATCTCGATGCTGTGGCTGCTGGTACTCCATCCTGTTTGCTGCCTGTGGCTGCCACTGACCTTTTCCTGGAAAAGGCTTGTAATCTGGTCCTAAATCCAGTGTCTTTGAGAGTGCAATGTCCCTGCTACAGGGAAGCTGAAGGCCTCTTAGCATTGAACTTAGGCTTTTTTATGATCAGAGACTTGCAAAATATGAAGTGACCTTGCTTTGGTAAAGAGAATGTCACTCTCAAGCACTGTGTTATCCTTAATCTTGGCCCATTGCTCCTTGATTTTCTAAATCTCAGGGGAGCCACTTCCATGACTGTGCTTTTCTAATGGACATGACTGAAAAACCCCACACTGAAATCTCTAATACTCTCTTTCAAAATCCTGATTATGTTTTTTGTTTGTTTTTTAAAATTTGAAACCTTATCTTCAGTCTTGGAGTCAATACTCTTAGCACTCTTAGCAGAAGAGTGCTAAGGGTTAGGCAATGGGGGTCAAGTGACTTGCCCAGGGTCACACAGCTAGGAAGTGTCTGAGGTCAGATTTGGACCCAGGACCTCCCGTCTCTAGGCCTAGCTCTCAATCCACTGAGCCACCCAGCTGCCCCCCCCCCCATTATGTTTTGTATACCAACAGGTCTTTTTTTTTTATGAGATGGTCTTTGTAATAGCAGTGTTGCTGTGATTTCTGAAGAAGACAGCCTCTCTGCCCCCTAACCTCAGTGTCTAAGCTGCTGAGGTTGTGATCCTTACTCAGATGTGCCACCCTGCTGATGGATAAAAGCACCACAACCTATACTGACTCACAGTATGCACTTGGTGTCTATGTAGCATTGGAATGCATTGGCCACAAAGGGTTTCTTTATTTTTTTTGACACCTATTTTTAAGGTCTTTCTTGTTATAAGAGAATTAGGGAAAGTTTAGCAATAGACATAAGTTAACTCTATAGCTGACAGGCAAGTGCTGGAGTGTTCCAAGCATGGAATGGTGGAGGGAAAGAGATTTTTTTTCTGAGAGACTCTCTGGATGCAACTGATGGCAGTTAGAGGTTTTTCTTAGCTAATGGAGGTGAAGAGCGCAGGAAAATAACTGTCTCCTGTAGAACCATCTACCCTGGGAAAGATCAATTTGAGCAGTGAATCTGGTTTGATTGGTGGACATATCAAACCAGTTCAGCCCCTTGACTTTACCCCTTTTGTGGATTTATTTGCTGTGACTCCTGGTGGCTGTGAACATCATGGGAACAGAAGTGGACCTTTGTAGTGAGATTCACATTCCCTCCTAACCTTACAGGTTGGACCTGTAAGCCTGAACTTAAAGCTAGTGTAGTTTTGTCCCACTGCCTAGTCCTTGAATTTATCCATTAGATAAGTAGTTTTAGTTTGTCCATTCCTTCTATACATAAACATTAAGTTCTTAATAAATAGCTTTAATTTACTTCCTGTACCTTCCTCTACCCCAAGAAAAGAGCCCACTGTTAAATATCTTCCAAAACCTGTGTTTCCCTGGCTAGGCTGGTGACCAGTAAACAGCCAACTGTCATTCACCAACCAATGTGTTTTTACACAACTCACACATCCTTTGTGTAGGTTCTCAGTTATCCTGTATATCCTGTCACTTGTGGATGTGTGGGTGTGTCCTGGTTGTGTGTGTTACCCTTGTGTTATACTGTAAAGGCAGTTACCTATTTCATTTTGAAGGGAGAATTCATGAGATCCCTTGTTTGAGGCTTCCTGAGACCCAAGCCATTGTCCATTGTCCTGCTTAAACCAACTAAACTGATCCTGTTCCAGGAGGGAACAGTTGTACTGACACCTGTCATGAAACTCACTGCCCTGGAGGCACTTGGGCATGTTTTTCCTCTCTCTTGTGAGATCATCTCACTCTTGCCTACAATGACTCTGAGACCATACACTGGCTGATTGTGGAAGCTGAACCCCTTTTCCCCTAAAGCTTCTACCACCAGTTCAGATCTGTTCATAAAGGGGACCATTTTGGTACACACTACTTTCCTAAACCCTGAAAGGAAGCATGGAAGTCCCAATGGACATGTACATTCTGAAAGGGGGAAAGTCTGTTTAACTTATACTAGCTATAGGTAAAATTGATGAGAACAAAAATGAACTGCATCATAAAAAACTCAGAGTTTTGAGCAGAAAATATAGTCTTGGATACAGAGTCTATATTAAATACATTTGCCAAATCCTTATTACAGGTAAAGTTCATAACTTCATGTTTATATGACTAGCGATAAGGAGGATGGGGAGAGGGGAGATAACTAAAAGCCAATCTAGTGGTGTGGTGCAGAGAGGGGGCATAACTGCTTTGCAGAATTCTACTGTCAGTTAAGGAGAGTTTAGAATCTTGGGAAAAGATCAGTTGGTCCTGGCAACTCATGGAGAGAACCAGGGTCCATCTGAGCTCCTTCTTTAGATTAAAACCTGGCCTATATTTGCAGCTTTTCTTTTAAAATTGTTAATTTAGCTAATTCCTTTGAGTCTCCCTACCCTACCTTATTCCCACCTTCATTTTCCCTACCTGAATGTCTGAGAAGTTTGGAAAGGAGAGTAGATCTGAGAGTTAGTTCAAATCTGTGATAGTTTAGTCAAATAGGGCTTACCTTTGTTACAAATTTACCTTATTGAATCATTGTATCCAATTTTCCTAACCCCATTGATTACAAAACCATCTGAGAGCTGAGTTAAGGCAGGTCCTTTCTCAGTCTCACGTTCCTGCCTCCCTTCCCCCACCTGAAGTTTCTCTAAGCAGCTGTTAGGGCTACCTTTTATCCTCTACTCTGCCAATCTACCATAGAAGACAATAAATCCCATTTGTCTTTAATCAAAACCTTTTAGCTACTTCATTAATTGATTAATAAGAGAGGGAAGAGGAGAGAGAGGAATAACATACTCTCTGGAGTTTGAGGGAAGCTGAAGGTATCCATTTTGGGAGGAAGTATAACTTCAATACTTCCTTCTAGTCCCTTCCTGTGAAATTGACTAGAAGCCTCAAGTCAATTTCAAGCAGTTCTTATCTGGCTCTAACCTGGCTCTGTAAAGTGTCCTTTTACTTGAAGGGCTCAGTCTACAAAACACCTTCAGTGTTTTATCTCTAACCTGAGTATCCAGTCTGCGTTTCCTTGCTGCTATTGCCTTAGGGATTCACAAACCCCTATCCACAGTGCCTATCCTCTATTCCAACCAGCTACTACCTATAGCCTAATCTCTTGATTACCTCTAGCCTTGAGTCCCTTGCCTTTCCTTATTCCCTATTCCTACCAGCTAGGAATACCCCTAGCTTCAGTCCCATATTATGTCCTGCAGATTCCCTTATTACATCCTGAAATCCCCTTATAACAGTGGATATGATGAGATGCCTTTGAGTTTGGGAGATATTGACCATCTGTAGAAGTTTTTAACTTATGAGGTCCTTTGGATGCTAAGGATGTTTGAAATACTAATTGGGAATGCTAATGTAAATACCTTTAGGAGAGGCAGAAGGTCAATTGTTTATTCAGTAGAAGAGTGACATGTATTTCTACCTCTAGAGAAAGAACTGATAAATAGAAACAAGCAAGACACGATTTTATGCATACATATATCTTTTTGTCAAATGATGTCCTTTCTAGTATGGGGAGGAGAAGGAGCGAGAGAGACACCTGAGTATTTTAATGTAACAAATTAATTAATTAATTTTTAAGACTAAAAAAGAACCTATCACTTGCATAAGACAAGAAGGAGATTTCACTGATTCAGTACTTCCAAGATCTGTGTTCACATCATTGCATATACCCATTCTCTTCACTGACACAGATTACGCATTCTATGACAGTCTCTCAGAGCTTGGGAAGCTGAAAAAGTTAATTATCCTGCAGTGACCTATTGATGTTCCACTATGAAGTTACCTAGACTGGTTCTTGGACAACAAACATACAGTCCATTACTAGGACAATAACAATTATTTCCTACCTGAGATTGCTCCACTTTTTATAACCTTAGGGAATTGGGGCAGTTTGGTAGTACAGTGGATAGTGTGTTGGACCTAGAGTCAGGAAGACTCAAGTTCAAATTTGACCTACGACACTTGCTATGTGATCCTGGGCTTGTTTGCTTCATAAATCAATAAATAATCATAGGGAACCCCAATGCCTCCTCCTCCCTGCCCCAATGAGATATCAGTATAGCACCCTATTTCAAGAAAGCTTATATAAGAAATGTCACCTGCCCCTAAGGAAATCACAATTAGATCTCAAGCACTTTGTGACCTCCCTTGTTTGTTTGTTTTTGTCAGAAGTCAAAATGCTACAGAGCTGAGCAATAGAAAGAGAAGCTATCTATCTTAAGTATACCTGTGTGCCCTATTCCTCTAGGCTACTGAAGGAAGCAGATGATCATTAATAATTGAGTTTCTTTAAAATAATTGATGTGACCATTCAGAAAAGGAGAGAATGAAAGTGTGAGTTAGGGTGAAGGGAAGGAACATAGGTATTTGGTTATGAATCTCTGAGCAAACTGACAGCAGGTGCAGATTCCCAGAACTGATTCCATGTTCTGAGCAAGTAAGCTTTGAGTTGAGGGGCAGCAAAGAGAATAGATTCTACCATGAAGCAAAGGCTACATATGTAGCTGACCAGAAGGGCTATGTGACCCTGGGTCCCACTACAGATCTTCATGCAGCAGTTCTAGAATTTGGGAACAATATTTATGACCATATGTAAGCTTTCTGAATAGCATAGTTCTGAGCCCCAGAGTATTCTCTTAAGGAGAAAAGGGAGAACGCTTGTAAATGAGCATCTATGTGTGTGAATAAGTTCAGATCATATGATCCTTGGTTTGAACTGAATGGATCTGTGTCCTGATTAATGTGGCTATAATGTGGCCATTTCTCTCTCCCATGTTACTTTGCAAGGGATTAGAAAAGGCAGTAATTTTGGGGAGCAGACCCTAGTTCCCCAATCCTATACATAGATCATTACCAACAGAATAAGGCAATGATATAGCTCTAAGATTAGATTTTACTTTTTACAATGTGGCTAAATGGTTTATTTTGGTTTATTTTCTGATCTTCTCTGAGTCCTGTCTGGGGAAGATGGTACTGAAATCTTGGCCAATTTGATCATTACATCCTACTGGTAACTTCAGTGACCTAACATTTCAGTGTGCTAATAATAATAATAACAACAAACATTTATATAGTGCTTTAAGATATGCAAAATGCTTTACAAATGTTTCATTTTATTCTCACCATAACCCAAGGAGGCAGATGGACTCCATTTTACAGATGAGGGAACTAAGGCAGACAGAGGTGAAGTGATTTGCCCAGGGTCAAACAGCTAGTGGGTGTCTGAGGCAGAATTTGAACTTGGGTCTTCCTAAGAGCAAATCTTGCACTTTATCCATAGTGCAACTTAGCTGCTTTAGAGTCTTTTTCCCGATTAAATGTTAATATATTTTTTATATTCATTTTCTGATATTTTTCAATCCATGTTCTCTCCTGTCCTCCTACCCATTCCACCTCCCAAAAACACAGGTAATATGATATGGGCTGTGCATATATTATCATATAATACATATTTCCATGTTCACTATGATGTGAAACAAGACATACTGCTTACACTGGAGAAAAATTCATGGAGGAAATAAAATAAAGAATGATATATTTCAAGCTGCATTCAGACTCCATCATTTCCATCTTTTGCAGTAGATATCCTTTTTCATCATGAGTTCCTTGGAGTTGTACTGGATCCTTGTGTTGTTGATAATGTCATTCACAGTTGGTCATCATACATTATTGTCATACACAACATTCTCCTGGTTCTGCTCACTTCACTTTGTATCACTTCATATAAATCTTTCCAGTTTTTTTTTTGTGGTCATATTGTTTCTTATGGCACAATAGTATTCCATTACAACCATTTTGGTGGGTGTGAGGTGGTACCACTAAGTTGTTTCAATTTACTTTACTCTAATAATAGTAATTTGGATCATTTTTTTTTCATATGGCCAAAGATATTTTAGTGTCTTCATCTGAGAACTGCTTGTTCATATCCTTTGACCATTTGCCAGTTGAGGAGTGCTTTGTATCACAAATTTGACTCACTTCTCTCTGTATTTGAGAAATGAAGCCTTTACTAGAGAATTTGCTATAAAGTTTTCCCCCCTAGTTTGTTGTTTGCCATTTAATCTTGATTGCATTGATTTTGTTTTTGCAGAAACTTTCTATGTAGTCAAAGTTATCCTTAGAGTCTTAAAGACATCTTTAGCTGCCTTATAGTCTTAAAAGACCTTTTGCATAGTCACACTCAAAACAACTAAGGAAGGATTGCAACATGGAAGCCAAGGAGATGAGTTGCAAATTTTGTGGCTATCGTTACCCAACTGCAATCCTCTGGGCTTAAGGCTCTGGGTTTCTTTTAGTTCTAGTAGAGTGCCAAATTTACACAGCAGGAACACAAAAAGACCAATAGGGGGGTCACCCAGAAAAGCCAACTCCCTTCTCCCCTTTTCCTCTTCCCCCTGGGAATATTGCTTTTCAGCAAAGTCTTCTTCAGATAACGCACTATTATTTGTATATATAACTTAGTTATGTGCATATATTTTGGACTGAACCTATGATTTGGTTTAGAGAATTCCCAGTGAGGGAACTCTCTTTACCAAAGAAGGTGTTCTATAACCATCCTGCTTTTTAATCTAAGGGAATTGCCTAAGAGCATTGAGAGAACAAGCCTTATCAATACTTAATATGAATTCTAAGACAGAAGGTTCAGGGGCAGCTGGGTGGCTCAGTGGATTGAGAGTCAGGCCCAGAGACTGGAGGTCCTGGGTTCAAATCTGATATCAGACACTTCCTAGCTGTGTGACCCTGAGCAAGTCACTTAAACCCCATTGCCCACCCTTACCACTCTTCTGCCTTGGAACCAATACACAGTAGTGATTCTAAGATGGAAGGTAAGGGTTTTAAATAAAAACAAACAAATAAATAAATAAATAAATAGATTACTTTGGTTCCCTTATTGTGATGATAATTTTGTTATTGTTGAGTCATTTTTCAGTCATGGCTTCAGAAATGGAGGTTTGATTTGATTTATCTTCCACTCTGCTCTTTAAAGAACTATCATGCTTCAAATCAGCAATCTTCCCTTCAGTAATATCCGGGAATGTATGATAGTTAGATTGTGTTCCCTTCAACACTTCAGGTATAACTACTGATTCAAAAACTGACTGATGGTCCCTATTTTGCCCTACTGTTTTTGTGACTGACATTAGATGATTTTTGTTATCAATCACAGCAACAGTCTCATTGATGTTATGCTTAGCCACATTGATTGCAGAAGAAGACAACTGTTCCCTATCTCTTTCCCAAAGTTTAGGATGAAATTCTGTAGCTAAGGGGTTGAGAAAGGTGGATTTGGACTTTCCTCCACAGCTGCTTTTTATCTTTTAATTCAGTGGGTCATTTCTTTAAAATCAAATTCTTGCCAACATCTAGACTTTTTTGCTCTTTAACCTCTAACTGTGACATTGTGTCTAAAGCAATTGAATGGGAAAAAACTGTTGCATCTAATTCCCCCGAGGTTACTGAAAGTGTTCCTTTCTGGAAACTTTGTAAATCCTCGCCATAAAATTCTTTATCCAAGTTGTCCCTTTGCTTTATACTTGGAATAAAGAGAGGAATTTTAGTTCTTGATGATTTTAAACCAGTTTGCAAAATCTCGTGATGTGATTCTTTGCAATGGCCTGATTCATGCTTCTCACCTAATGTTTGTGATATGGAATGAGAAAGCTGATCCCTTAAATAATCATCCTCCTTAATGCCAAAGATTTCTTTGCGCATTTGCATTATCTCTTCCCATTGCTCATTATCTACCACAGACCTATGTGTATCCTCTGTGTAGATTACTTTAGACACTTGTTCTATTTTGCCCAGATTTCTCATTTTGCTTTCCTCATTTCTATTAGACTCTGCCACACCCAAATTACACTGATTGATGGGTTTTAAATCAGGAATCTCGATTCATAATGATTTTTTTGGTTTTGTTCCCATTTGTACATATCTCTCCATGTCATCTAACAAAGGTGTTTGACTGTACTTTTTACATGTATGATTGCAGCAAGTACCTTCATGTTTATCTTCATTATGCCTTTTGGATTCATTATTCCTAGCCCATTTTGAATTATAAAATGTCTTTCTATTATCTCTGTGATTATTAGGTTTTGAAAAATCTATTTGTTGCTTAAATCTACAAACACAAATGACGTGCCCGATCCTCCCACACAAATAACAACAGGGTGATGATTTTGATTTTGGGGTGCTGTTGGCAGGTTGTCTAAATTGATTTCTACTTGTTTGGAGAGCAAAATTCTTTACCTCCTCAATTTCCTTCTCACGTCTAGATTGCCTTAATTGATGTTTTAAATCTGCTATGATCTCATCTTTATCACTGTCAGATTGCCTAGCCATTCTTACTTCTTTCTGTTTTGAATCATGTATATACGCCGCATGTTGCCTAATATCCTCCAGTGGTAATGATTCCCACTGTGGACAACTTTGCCTGAAATAATTTTGTATCAGGATTGAGGTTCCCTTTACAAATTGCCTCCTTATATGATCAATTGTATCCTGGGCATGTGTGTCTCTAAGTCCTAGAATTGTTTCTGCTGCTTCAATAACTCTATCTAGAAAACTGCTCTGATGTTCTTCTTCCCCTTGCCTCAGTTTTTCAAATTTCTGCTAGGCATTTGGTCTTTTTGCAAATGATCTCATTGCTTCGATAAGATCAGCCCTGCATCTTAACAAGTATCTCATGTTAGCGTGTTGAGTGAAATCCAGATCCTGATGCACCAGTGGTCATGACTCTAAATTGGGATTCATCCTAGTTTCATTGAGGAATTTTTCCTTTTCCGAGGGAGAGTAAAATTCCCCCAAAAGAAATTCGACATAGTTGAAACTAGGGTCAAAAAGAGTGAATACCTGTTTTAATTTTTTTAGGCTCTTGTAAGGTTTTTTGTAGAACCTGGGAAAACACCTTTTCAAAACTTCCATGTCACTAGGAGTGAATGTCTTGTATGTTTTGACATGCACCACCCCCTCTCCAGGTTGCACAATAGTCCTGTCCACTATTGGAAGTACAGAGACCACTGCATTTTGAATCGGTTGCTCTTTCTCATTTTCATTTAGCCCCCAAAATTTTGATTCCACTATTTCTAGTTGTAAGATCATATGCTTATCAAGTTCCTTGCCTTCACGTATTTGTTTTAACACCTGGAACAGTAGTTTGATGTTCTCTACTAGTTCCTTGCTTTCATTATCGGGTTTTGGAGAAGATGCCTTGTAATAATTGAACAGATGAGTCAGGACCACTTTTGAAATTGCCATAAAATGCCACAGAGACAGAACAATTGCCACAGCTGTTGGTATGAAGCATATACACTCAGCTAAAGTGAAGGCAAACCATTTATAATAATCATAGATTTCAATTAATTGTTGTATCAAATTTGGTACTTTTATCAGCCAAAATGTATATAGTCCCTGCATAAAAGACCAAATAAGCAAGGAAAGACTGCCTAACACAAAACTTATTATTGTAAAATTCATTTTCTTTTGATTCAGAAGATTGTAGGTTTTGTTTGACTTGGTTCGCCAGATGTAATGGGGATAATTTGGGAAAGGTATGTGGTAAAGGAGATTTTGAAGGGAGGTTGTCAGGGACTTGCTGGGAAAGTAATATGGGTTACAGGTAGGCTGGAATAGGGAGATTCAGGATATAATAGGGGTCTGAAGTCAGGGAGTATAGCACTGAAGAGAACAAAGATCTTCAGGGAGAGGATGAATTAATCTAAACAGTGTTATGATTAAAAATGATGAGGGCCGAGATCAAAAGGGAGAATAGTATTTTAATAAAAGCAATGCTGATAGAGATAAACTGACCACGCGCCTGTAAGAAAAACCTATTCCAACCTCACCTCAGCCATTTACCTTCCTCTCTCCTTGAGCTCAGGTAACTAAAGAGGAAGTTCCAAGTCACTTCCCCCAAATTTCAAACAGTCCCTCACCTTGAATACGTCATCCAAAACCGGAAACCCATGAAACCCGTTGGACCACGGGAAATGTAGTTTTAAGGACCCCCACAGGTCCACAGAAGTTTGTCAAACACTATATTGAGGTTCAATCCTTCCAAATAGAACCCCAGGTGATTTTAACTAACACAGCAGGCAAAGACAGCAGGGCTTATAGACTAGGACTTAGACTAAAGACAAACTGAGGGAAATAGACTGAACTGAAATTAACTACAGGCTTTAGTTAATTTCACAGGAAGGGGCTTGTTTTGAAGTTACACCTTCCTTCAAGATGGATACTCCGGCTTCCCTTCAAACCCAGAGTATGTTGGTTCTTTCCCTCTTCTTCCCTCTCTTACTAATTAACTGACAAAGTAACTAACAGGTTTGTTGAAACACAAAAGGGTTTATTGTCTTATAAGGTTGTCAGGAAAAGTAGATTGAGGAAGCCCTAACAGTTGTTTAAAGAAACCTCAGGTGGGGGAAGGGAGGCAGAGATGGGGTCTGAGCAAGGTCCTGCCTTAGCTCAGCTCTCAAGGTGCTCTTGAAATCTAAAGGAAATAAAATGATGACTAACTAACCTTTCTAGATAATATACTGCCAAATTATAGTTAAACCCCTCACAGACTTGAATTACTCTCTGATTTACTCTCCTTATTCATTCCACAGACATTTAAGGTAAGGGAAGGAAGGTAGGAAATAAGGTAGGGTATGGAGATACAAAGGGATTATCTAAACTAACAATTCTTAAATAAATATTCCAAAGCTAGGCTAAATTTCAATTCTTCAGATAGGCAAGGAAGCAGCTCAGCTGGTCTGACTCTCTCTCCACAAGATCCCCAAACCAACTGAAACTTTCCTTCAAAATTCTAAACTCCTAACTGATTTCAGAACTCAGCCAAAGCTTGAAAAAACTGTCATGACCCCCTCTCTCTGCACTACATGTCTGACTCTTCATGACCCCACTGGGGTTTTCTTGGCAAAGATACTGGAATGGTTTGTCATTTCTTCCTCCAGCTCATTTTATAGAAGAGGAAACTGTGGCAAACAGGGTTATTACTTGTCCAAAGTCCCACAACTTGTAAGTGTCTGAGGCTGGATGAGTCTTCCTGACTCCAAGTTTGGTGTTCTATCCACTGAGCCACAACTGCCTCTAAAATCTATCTTCCCCTCAGACCCTAGCCCCCAGAACCCACCAAGTCTGAAGAGATCTCTCCCTGCTTACTGTATAAGAACACTTCTTTCATGGTCTCATACAGACCACTAGTCTAGTCCACTACTTTCTATGCAAGTGGCATTACATAGATGCAGGCATATATAGCATATTCATGTGTGTGTGTGTGTGTGTGTGTGTGTGTGTGTGTGTGTGTGTGTACACAAATGCACAGAATACAAATCTCTTTATTGTCTGCCTCAGTTCACCCTAATCTAGTGATCTCCTTTTCCCTTTGACCAGTCTTCCTGTAATTCTTCTGAAAGCTTAGGGAAGCACCAAGGTACATTGAAAAGAGAAAGGAATCTAACATTAAAGGACCTACATTCAAATTTCATTTTTGAAGACCTTTGGGTAGGTGTTTTAGCTCTCTGGACAGGCCCCTACTTCTTCATTTGAGGAAATGAGAGAGCTGGAATTTGTGGTCTCTGGGCTTCCTTCTAGATCTATGATCCTTTGACCTTCACAATTGGGACAGGAGTGGAGAAAGGGAGGCATTTCTGGACCTTTTATAACTTTCTTGCACCTTCTTTCTCCCCATCCCTCACTCAGGGAAGATGTGTGAAATATAAAGTCATCTCCTGGAGGCTATGACCTACCCCACTACTAATGTACCATTGGCCCAGACTATTCAGAGCCAGGAGAATTTGTCAGATTTGTCCCATCTTAAGACATTTTCTGGGTCTCTGCTAGACTTCCTTTTGTTTCATTCTGCTGACCTTAGATTTTGACTTCTGCCATTTTAGTGGAATATAGGGAAAGTGTGTTATTTAAAATTATTGGGGTTCTATTTAGAAGTATTAAGCTTCAAGATATGTAGATATACGACAAACTTCCTGTGGACATGTGGGAGACTTTGAGACTACATTTTCCATGATCCAATGGGTTTCCGGTTTTGGATGTGACAAAGGGAACGAACGTAGAGCGTGACTTAAAATTAGGGGTGGAGCCTGGGCTCTTCTCTTCCTATAAAGCAGCAAAAGGAGATGGAAGGTATAGACTGGAGGGCAGTTTGAAGAGATCTTAGCTAGGCGCATGGTCTGATTTTATCCTATCAACATGGGCCTAAATAAAATATTAGGTTTCCTCATAATATCAGCCTTTATCATTTTTAATCCTTACATTTATGGCAACCACCACATTGGAAAAGTAACCCTCAATTTTTCAGATACCAAGCCATGCGACTCTGAGACCCACAGTCTCAGGCCTGCTCTTTTTCCACTCTTGCTCCTCTCCCTATCCTCCCCAGCCTCGAGGCTGCTTTTCAGGGAAAAGTGTTATAAAAAATAAGTAAATAATTATAATCTGAGTAGGGACAAACCAAACGCAATTTGGGTGTGAGGAAGGATAAAGGGGATATTGGTGATTATAAGGTGATTGGAGGAGGAATGAAGGTATGGGAAGGTATTTAGGAGATAAAGGAAATGGGGTATGTAGAATAGGGCAGCTTAAACAGGTTTATTTCCAGAGGCTTGAGACAGAGAATACAGGGAGGAAATTAGGGCCAGTAAGAAAAGTTTAGGTTGGGCTGGAGGGTTTCTCTTGTTAGTTTCTAAAGTCTCTTGAGGGAGGGGTCAAGAGGGCCCCTCCCTGCCAGTCAAACTGATGGCCAGAGGAAGTCTTGAGGTAGGTACTTCCTGCCAAGATGGATGCCCCAATTCTTTCAAGAAATAAAAGAAAATAATTCCTTCCCCTTGAGCCCTTGTCTTAATTTTCGACACAATGATTCACTAGAGGTTTTGAATAGGTAACAAGGGGATTTATTAATATCAGAGTCAGTCAGAAGGGGAGAGAGGTTCAGGGTTTTCTAACTGCTGCTAGGGAGAGGGGTGATGGTGGGGGATGGTTTGCAGAGAGGTTTAGACAAAGAGAGTGGGGCTCTCCCAGTGTTAACTGAAATTTGGGAAATGCCATCTAAAAGTATATATATATGTATATATATATATTTTCTATGGACACGTGGGGACCTTAAAACTACATTTCCCGTGGTCCAAAGGGTTTCCTGTTTTGGATTACGTATTCAAGGTGAGGGACAGCTTTAAATAGGGGGAAGTGACTTTGAACTGGCCTCTTTGGCTAGCAGGCACGGGAAGAGACGAGAGGTAACAATAATGGCAGGGGCAGCAGTTTGAATTCTTACAAGCTGCTACTACAAATCTTATTAAACCAAAACCCTAAAGCATAAACTCAAATGAACAGTTGAGAAATTGTATTCTTTCATCTATATTCCAACAGTTCTTTCCCTGGAAGAGGATAGCATTCTTTGTCATAAGTCCCTTGGAATTATTTTATTTATCACATGTTATTCATTTTTGTAGGTGAGTAATCTTATTAAACCAAAACCCCAAAGCATAAACTCAAATGAACAGTTGAGAAATTGTATTCTTTCATCTATATTCCAACAGTTCTTTCCCTGGAAGAGGATAGTATTCTTTGTCATAAGTCCCTTGGAATTGTCCTGGATCATTGCATTGCTGAAAATAGCTAAGTCTTTCACAGTTAATTGTTCCACACTATTGCCATCACTGTATCACTGTTTTCCTTGTTTTGCTTATTTCACTCTGTATCAGTCCATGAAGATCTTTCCAACTCTTTCTGAAATCATTCTTTTAATAATTCCTTATAGTACAGTACTATCCTATCACCATCATTTCCACAGTTTGTTCAGCCAACCCCTAACTGAAGGACATCCTTTCAATTTCCAATTCTTTGCTACTACAAAAAAGGCAGCTACAAATATTTTTGTATAAGTAGGTTTTCCCCTCTTTTAAAACATCTCTTTGGGATACAGACCCAGTATTGGTTTTACTGGACCAAAAGGGTATAAATTGTTTTATAGCCCTTTGGGCATAGTTCCAAATTGCCCTTCCAAAAGGTTAGATCAGTTCATAGTTCCACCAGCAGTGCATTAGTGTCTCAATTTTGCCACATTCCCTCCAACATTTATTATTTCCCCTCTCTATCATATTGGCCAATTTTATAGATGTGAAGTGGTATGTCAGAGTTGTTTTAATTTGCATTTATTTAATCAAGAGGAATTTAGACCACTTTTTAAAATGATTATTGATAGCTTTGATTTCTTCATCTAAAAACTGGCTAGTCATATCCTTTGACCATTTGTCAATTGGGGATGACTTGGATTCTTATAAATTTGATTTAGTTCTTTATGTATTTGAGAAATGAGACTTTTATCAGAGAAATTTGTTATAAAAGTTTTCCCCAGTTTGTTGTTTCCCTTTTAATCTTGGTTGTATTGGTTTTGCTTGCATTAAACTTTTAAATTTAATATAATAAAAATTGTTCATTTTACATCTCATAATGTTCTCTCTCTCTCTTGTTTGGTGATACATCTTTTCCTTCTCCATAGATATGACAGGTAAACTAATCTACATAACCCTAACTTACTTATAATATCACCTTTTATGTCTAAATCATATACCCATTTTGACCTTATCTTGGTATAGGTTGGGAGATATTGGTCTATGCCTAATTTTTGCCATACTGGTTTCTAATTTTCCTAGCAATTTTTGTCAAAGAGTGAGTTCTTATCCCCAAAGCTGGGATCTTTGGATTTATTAAACACTAGATTGTTGAAGTAATTTACCCCTAGTCTATTCCATTGATTAACTCTTCTATTTCTTAGCCATACCAGATTATTTTGATGATTACTGCTTTATAATACAGTTTCAGATCTGATACTACTAGGTTACAACCCTTCATTTTTTTTTCATTAGTTCCATTGATATTCTTGACCTTTTGTTCTTCTAGCTGAATTTTGTTGAATATTTGTTGTCTATAAAATAGTGGGTTTTTTGGCAATTTGATTGGTATGATATTGAATAAGTAAATTAATTAAGATAGGATTCATTTTTATTATATTAGCTCAGCTTACCCATGAGCAATTTATGTTTTCCAAATTATTTAGATCTCACTTAATTTGTGTGACAAGTATTTTGTAATTGTGTTCTTATAATTCCTATGTTTGTCTTTGCAAATAGATTTGCAATCATTTTATTTATTCAGCCAATTTTGCTTTTTAAGCTGTTATTTTCTTTTTGCATTGCTTTCATTTCTTTTTCGCATTTTTCTTCCACTTCTCTTGTTTTGTTAATTCCTTTTTGAATTCTTCTAGGGCCTGAGACCAATTCTCATTTTTCTTTTTTTAAAACACTTACATTTTACCTTATTGGTTCTAAGGCAGAAGAGTAGTAATGGTTAGGCAATGGAGGTTAAGTGACTTGCCCAGGGTCACACAGCTAGGTAGTGTCTGAGGACAGATTTGAACCTAGGACCTCTCATCTCTAGGCCTGGCTCTCAATCCACTGAGCCACCCATCTGCCTCCCAATTGCTATTTTTCTTTGAAGTTTTGCATGTTGGTTGTTCTGCTCTCACTGTTCCCTACTAAATTAGTTCCTTGCTCTTCTTTGTCTCCATAAAAATGTTGAATAGTTAGAGATTTCTTTTGTCATTTGCTCATTTTCCCAGCCTTTTTTTTTTTTTGCCTATGGATTGGGAGTTCTGAAAACTGCTGATTCCATCTCCTTTGCTGATGGTTTGCAGGACTTAGAACTCTGTGGGATATTTTTTTAATGGAAACTTTCTTTTAATTAACTCTCCACTGAATAAACCATGGTAGTAGGGGAGGATAAAATGTAATTCCTGTCCTCTGGCCATATCATGACCCTTTCCCATGACTCAAGAAGTCTTCTGTTTTTTGTTTGTTTTTTAGCCATTTTTCTAAATTATTTTCCAAAAAAAACTGAACATGAAAGTCCATAAATTTTGCCAACTCTATTGGATCCTTCTGTAGATCTTGGAAGAGATGTAATAAAGGATTCAGTGTTTGGTGCCAGTCAGAATGGGCTGGTATCTTTGCCAATTCTATGCCATTTTTATCCCTTCTCTTTTTTTAATTTTTTTTAACATTTATTAATATTCATTTTTAACATGGTTACACGATTCATGCTCCTACTTTCCCCTTCACCCCCCGCACCCCTCCCCACCCATGCAGACGCAAATTTCCACTGGCTTTTATCATGTGTCATTGATCAAGACCCATTTCCAAATTGTTGATAATTGCATTGGTGTGGTAGTTTCAAGTCTACATCCCCAATCATGTCCACCCCAACCCATGCATTGAAGCAGTTGTTTTTCTTCTGTGTTTCCTCTCCTTCAGTCCTTCCTCTGAATGTGGGTAGTGTTCTTTTCGATAAATCCCTCAGAGCTGTTCTCTGTCATTGCATTGCTGCTGGTACAGAAGTCCATTGCATTCGATTTTACCATAGTATATCAGTCCCTGTGTACAATGTTCTTCTGGCTCTGCTCCTTTCACTCTACATCAATTCCTGGAGGTCTTTCCAGGTCACCTGGAACTTCTCCAGTTTATTATTCCTTTTAGCACAATAGTTTTCCATCACCAGCATATACCACAATTTGTTTAGCCATTCCCCAATTGAAGGGCAGACCCTCATTTTCCAGTTCTTTGCCACCACAAAAAGCGCAGTACAAGTCTGTTTATCTATGATTTCTTTGGGGTACAAACCCAACAATGGTATGGTTGGATCAAAGGGAAGGCATTTTTTTATAGCCTTTTGAGCATAGTTCCAAATTGCCAGCCAAAAAGGTTGGATCAGTTCACAACTCCACCAGCAATGCATTAATGTCCCAATTTTGCCACATCCCCTCCAGGTTTCATTACTCTCCCCTTCTTTCATTTTAGCCAATCTGCTAGGTATGAGGTGATACTTCAGAGTTGTTTTGATTTGCATTTCTTTAATTATTAGAGATTTAGAACACTTTCTCATGTGCTTATTGAAACTTTTGATTTCTTTACCTAAAAATTGCCTATTCAATGTCTCTTGCCCATTTATCAATTGGGGAATGGCTTGATTTTTTTATGCAATTGATTTAACTCCTTGTATATTCGAGTAATTAGACCGTTGTCAGAGTTTTTTCTTATAAAGATTTTTTCCCAATTTGTTTTTTCCCTTCTGATTTTGACTAGATTGTTTTTGTTTCTTCAAGAGCTTTTTAGTTTAATATAATCAAAACCATTTAATTTACATTTTGTAATTTTCTCTAACTCTTGCTTGGTTTTAAAATCTTTCCTTTCCCAGAGATCTGACAAGTATACTATTCTGTGTTCACTTAACTTATAGTTTCCCTCTTTATATTCAAGTCATTCATCCATTCTGAATGTATCTTGGTGTAGGATGTGAGATGTTGTTCTAAACCTAATCTCTCCCATATTGTTTTCCAAATTTCCCAGCAGTTTTTGTCAAATAGTGGATTCATGTCCACAAAGTTGTATTCCTTTTTGTCCCTATTTATTTTTCTCCACATATCAATTAAATCTAATTTTTCTAGGACTTCATTCACCTCTCTTACCTCTTTCTTATTTATTTTTTGGTTTGATTTATCTAGATCTGACAGAGGAATATTTAGATCTCCCACTAGTATGGTTTTACTATCTATTTCCTTCTTGAGCTCTGCCAGTTTCTCCTTTATGAATTTGGATGCTTTGCCACTTGGTGCATACATATTGAGCAGTGTTATTTCCTCATTGTTTATATTGCCTTTAATCAGGATGTAATGACCATCCCTGTCTTTTTTAATCATATCTATTTTTACTTTGACTTTGTCAGAAATCACAATTGCCACTCCTGCCTTCTTTTTCTCATTTGACACCCAAAAAATTTTGCTCAAGCCCTTAACCTTAAACTTGTGTACATCCACCCGCCTCATAAGTGTTTCTTGTAGACAACATATGGTAAGGTTTTGGTTTCTAATCCACTCTGCTATTTGCTTCTGTTTTATGAGTGAGTTCATCCCATTCACATTCAGAATTATAATTATCAGTTGTGCATTTGCTGACATTTTCGTATCCTCCCCTATTCCTACCCCTTCTTCTTAAACTATTTCCTTTTAAACCAGTGGTTTGCTTTAAGCTGGTATCCCTTATTCCCTCCCTTGATTAACTTCCCTTTCTACCCCCTCCCTTATTTTTCCCCCTCTTTTTGTTTTTAAAAGTCTAATAAATTCACTCCCCCTTCTTCTCCCTTCCCTTTTTTGACCTCCCCACTCCACTGCTCCCCTTGGTTTATCCCTTCTGACTTTCTCAGTAGGGTCAGATAGAGTTTTATATTCCAATGGATAATATAGCTACTCTTCCCTCTCTGGGTTGAATACACTGAGAGTAAGGTTTAAATATTACCCCTTAATGCTCTCTTCCTCTCCTTCTTATAATAGTATTTGTCCCATCTCCTTCCCATGCCCTCTTTGTGCATAATAGAATATCCTATTTTTCTTATTCACTCAAGTTTCTCTTGGTGTCCCCTACTATTCACCGCCCTTTTTCCCACCCCCCCCCCATGTCATCTTAAACCATTTAGTATGAATTATTCTTCTGATTGCTATAATAGTGAAGGGTTTTTTAGATCCACAGGGCAGTGAATAGGAAAGTAGCCCCTTACACACTGCCTACCCCAACCCCTTCTAACTTCCAAGTCAACTTTTAAGCTGAACTTGAGGTTTTCACGCTCCTGGCTGAGAAGTTGGAAACTGAGGGGTTAGCCCTCACAGGGGGTCTCCAATGCTACCCTCCACACCCTAAAACCCAGCATAATGGAGGGGGGCAGGTAGCAGGTCAGTGGATTTGAAGCCAGAATTTTTGGAAATTAGCCTCTGGGTTTTCCTGACCCAAAACATCAGGGTAGCCTATATTCCATATTCAAATACTCCTTTGTTCTCCTTGGTGTTTTTGCCCCTAGAGGGGAGGGGAAGGAAGAATACTCTTCCAAATGTCTTTGTTAACTCCTGAAGGTTTTTTTTTACCTTCAAAAAAGTGTCTTTTGTTTTCCCTGTAATCAAAAGCCATAGAGCTTATCTGAGGAATAATGATGTTACAAAGCAGGGTTCAAACTCTAAGGAAAGAATTTTTATTCCCAGAGAATTTTACAAAGTTAGAAAAGCTTATAAGTTCAGATTGGCTCTGTTTGATTCTGTTTCTGGAAGTGTTTATTTTCATTGGACATTTCCCACTTCATTTACTTCTCCTCAAGAATAAAAAACAGAAAGCTAGCCTGCTTAACTTACAGACAGAAATGGACAATTTTGAAAGAATCTTGAGTGATCTCAAGATACAAAAGGAAGATCCCTCCCCATCTATGGCTAAAGTTGAATACCTCCTCTCTCGCCTTGTGCAGCTCCTGACCATCCCACTCTCCCCGTCCCTTCTCTCTGCCTTAATTTTTCTCCCACTGCCTCCCCATCCAGAGACCAAACCTTCCCTCTCACCTCACCCACTCCTTCCCCTCCCCCTCCCCTTACTTACTCCTTGGCAACACAAACATCCAGGCAAGAGACAAAAACCACAAATAATTCCATTAAAGGTCTTTTCTCCTTAAGGGAAGTGCCCATCTTAAATATGGATGGAGAAGTGGTGTCCTTAAAGCACCAGATACTTTTTATCCCCCCCAAGATATTAAGAGATTCAAGCAAAATACCCTTTCTTTTAAAGATGAGTCTATTGTAATTATTAAGAAGCTTGACAAAATTTTTTGTACATATGATCCTGCATAACATTGTTCATTGGCTATGAGAGTGGGGTGGGAGGAAAGGAGGGAAAGAACATGAATCATGTAACCATGGAAAATATTCCAAATCAATTAATTAAAGATTTTCAAATAAAGTTATTTCTAATCACCTGATTCCACTTCTTATAGTTCATCATTATGTGACCTGATGTTCTGTGCTTGACAGTCTTTAAGAGTAGAGATTTCCCCTTCAGTAGTGTCATATTTCAGGGTACAAACATTTACTCCCTCCACTACGTCAAGGTTATTTTTTCCTATCTCTAGGACTGTTTGGAGTTCACTGTCTAGCCCTGCAGTCTGTATGACTGAAGTTTGTTCTTTGTTAACCTCAGTCACTGAGCAGTTCTCATTGATGTTATCACTGAACTCATTAGCTACTTGAGATGTCAGATCATGAGTCTCTCACCCAAGATTCGGGTATGAATTCCATAGTCTGAGGATTGAGAAGTGTAGCTAAAGGTTCCCCTATGTTACTTCTGTCATTCAGTAACACAGTGTCCTGCTCAACAGAAACCAAGCCTTTCTCAAGATTCTGTGAAGCAATCTCTCTAGCTATATCAGCATTCTTTATGTCTAAAGCATGAGAATGGTGTAGCACTTTGGGACACAGCTTCTCTTGGGTTACACATGATATTCCTTTGTGAATACATTGTAAATCCTTAATGTCTACATTTTTATCCAGGCTATCTAGTTGATTTGAACTTGGAATAAAGACAAGAGTTTGTGATTTTGATGACTTCAAACAGGATTGCAATGCTTCTGTAAGCAGGCCATTGCAAAATTCTGTGTAGATCTTTTGCTTCACATCCAATCCTACTGAGGTGGAATGTGTAGGCTGACTCCTTTTATAGTCATCACTTGTTGTCCCACATATCTCTCTTCTCATTTGCATTATGTCTACTAATTCTTGACCTTCTGCTACAGTAATGTCATTATTTTCTGTGCAGCTTGCAATGGACATATGCTCTTCTTTGCCCAGTCTTTCAGAAACATACACACTGCCTCTATCCATATAGGAAACTCCATTATTAGCATTGTCAGTCAGTAATAAGGCCTGACTTCATGAGTGCTTCGGGATCTCACCTTGTTTCAAATACTTTTCCATCTGGTCAAGGGATGGTGACTGGCTATACTTCTTGCACAAGTGATCACAGCACTGGTCACCATGTTTAGTGTCTTCTACCTTGCAAGATCTGCTAGGCCATCTAGAGTTATAAAAGGTCTTTCTAGCATTACTGTCTCTATGGTCTGAGCTGGTGTTATTGTCCTTCCTGAAGTTTATTTGTTGTTTATAATGGCATGATCATACAAGATGACCAAAAGACCTACAAAGGAAGCATCTTTTTGAATTGTTCTTATTCCTAAAGGTTTTAGGCTGCCTAGAGTGCAAAGTTCTTGATCTCCTCAATTTATTTGTCCTTTTTAGCTTGTTTTAATTGATTTTTTAAGGTCTGCAATTACTGCATCCTTGTCAGTTTCTGACTGCCTAACAGCTTTAAGTGTAGAACCCAGAAAGAGTCAGAATTAAAAAATCCAGACCCATGTATAATATTATAGTGAGACAGGTTTGTCTGTAAGAATTCCTAACTTACAGACCTTTGGCTTCCAGACCTTCCCCCCTCACCTGAAAGAATTCCTTCCTGACCTTCCCCCTTATCTGAAGAAATTCCTTTCAGATCTTCCCCCTTACCTGAAGGAATTTCTTCTAGAGATCTGGCAAGAAAATAACAGTTTAAAAGGTAGAATCTTGCAATTGGAAATGAGACTCAGAAATCAAATGAACTGATAAGCAAATTGAACACCAGAAATGACCAGATTGAAAAGGAAAACCAAAAGATTATAGCCGATAACCAGTCCCTAAAGGCTAGAATCGAGCAATTAGAAGCTAATGATCTCTCAAGACAACAAGAACAAATAAAACAAAGTCAAAAGACTGAAAAAATAGAAGGAAATATGAAATATCTCAATGAGAGAGTGACAGACCAAGAAAACCGGTCTAGAAGAGACAACGTGAGAATAATTGGTCTTCCAGAAAAACCAGAAATTAATAGAAACCTGGACTCCGTACTAAAAGAAATTATTCAGCAAAATTGCCCTGAAGTCCTACGACAAGAGAGCAATATAGACATCGAAAGGATTCATAGAACACCCACTAGATTCGACCCAGAGAAGAAATCGGTTAGAAATATTATTGCCAA
>NC_058132.1:373311379-373332610 GCF_016433145.1 Gracilinanus agilis
TGGGTTTGTACCCCAAAGAGATCATAGATAAACAGACTTGTATGAAAATATTTATAGCTGTGCTTTTTGTGGTGGCAACAAATTGGAAAAGGAGGGTATATCCTTCAGTTGGGGAATGGCTGAACAAACTGTGGTATATGCGGGTGATGGAATACTATTGTGCTAAAAGGAATAATAAACTGGAGGAGTTCCAGGCGAACTGGAGAGACCTCTGGGAACAGATGCAGAGCGAAAGGAGCAGAGCCAGAAGAACATTGTACACAGAGACTGATATACTATGGTAAAATTGTATGTAATGGACCTCTGTACCAGCAGCAATACAATGACCCAGGACAATTCTGAGGGATTTATGGTAAAGAACGCTACCCACATTCAGAGGAAGGACTGCAGGAAAGGAAACATATAAGAAAACCAACTACTTGAACGCATGGGTCGGGGTGGACATGATTGAGGGTGTGGACTCGAAACTATCACACCAATGCAACTACCAACAATTTGGAAATTGGTCTTGATCAAGGACACATGACAAAACTAGTGCAAATGTGCATTGGCCATGGGTGGGGGGAGTGCAGGGGGCGAAGGGGAAAGGAGGAGCATGAATCATGTAACCATGTTAAAAATGAATATTAATAAATGAAAAAAAAAAGTCATTCTTGCCAAGGCCATTGTTATAGGTGTTAATTAGATAAAGCTAAGTAGGTTCTTGATCTAAGCTGTGCTCGCCAAACTGTTTTGAGCAAGGAAAGGGGACTGGCAGATGTTAATGATGGAGTATAAACAAGGAGAGAGACCCTAACCACAGCTAAATGTGAGTTTAGATTTGCACCCACACCAGCTGGGTTAAATCTCCTTTAAAGCCCAAGATTCTCTGCCAAAGCCCCGGGCCTTGGAACCAATCCAGCCAGGCAGTTGGAAATGTTTCCAGGAAATAGATTGTGACTTCCTGAAACCTTAAGTTGATGATGGATAACTCTGGCTTGGAAAGGCTAAGGCCAGTGAATGATTTTTAACCAGATCTGGCTGCTAAAGACTAATTGTTATTGGTAAGGTAAGCAAATGGCTTCAAAATTGTTTAGGCTTTAAGGTTAAACAGGGTTTATTTGTAACAAACTGAGGGTAGATAAAAGGAGAAGGTAGGTGGGTGAAGGGTACCCTTAAGTTCTTGCCTAAATATTTGACACTAAATAAATCTTGAAACACTAATTATTGTTCCTAGGTGCAGAGTAAGAGAATGCCTTGAGTGCACTTCCCAAATCTGTTGCTTTGTAGCTGAGCCCAGAGACTTTCAGGCCCCTGGGCCAGATGTTCTTGTTTCCCTGAAAGTAGCTGTTGACACTAGCTTGAACAGAAGGTTGTTGGCTATGCCAATGAGGTATTGAATTTGGCTAGCAATGAAGGTTGTCCATGCCTGCCTGCCTAACCAAATCTCCCAAACCACCCAAGGGGCCCAGAACCGCCACCTCTTTCCTTACACTTGAGATGAGAGAGAGAAGTGAAGTCCCCAGGGGTTTATGGACTCCCTTTTATATCCTGTCTTTAACTGTCACCCTGGCACATGCCCTGGGTGCTCTGCCAGGTTCTGTGTTGCAAAGTGGCAAACTACTAACTTGCACCCACAGAAAATGGCTACCCATTTCTGCACATCACATATGGGAGTTCTTCTGGGGTGAGATGAATTGTACCATTTTATGGGGTGGCCTGGATGCTGCAGAAATTCTAGCCTTTGAGGTCTGACACAGGAGTACTATTCTTCTTTGTGACTAAGAAAGGAATGAGAAGAGTTATATTTTTTAATTGACTAGTATGGATTTAATGAAATATCTATGACCGTTAGCTCCTTCCAACTGTACATTTCTCTCTGGTCCTATTGCAGGCAAAACTAGTCCTTAGCACAGTAACTAGACATAGTCAGTGCTAAATAAATGCTTGCTGACTTACTGAGGGGCCCTGGAGAATTCCCATAATAATAACAGGCTTGCTAGAAGAAATTATAGTACTATAGAAGACCATGGGTCAGTTACCAGTTTTTTGTTTTTTGTTTTTAAGGGAAGGCAAGGGTCAGAGGAAGTGAGCAAATTGTAGGAATTAAATAAACCACACTTATTTCATCCTGTTACTCAATTTAGATATGGCTCGATTTCTCTTCTATTCAAATATACTGTAGGTTTAGCATTAGTTCTGTCTTGTGAGAAAAGTTTATTCAATTATGGGAATTATGAGAAAACTTTGCTTGAACCTAGATCTGAATAACTAGGAAGCTAGACTACCTTTACCTGTTGCTTAAAGACCCTAAACTAAGGACCTAGGTTATGCTGACCAGAAGAAACCCAGTCATCCCAAGACTGATGCAAAGAATTTGCTCATAATCATACGTCTTAAGCTACCTATTTATCTTATCTGGAAAATGGCCCTGTACTATCAGTCAGTTAATTTTTCCTTGTTCCTTTGATTAAATATAGACATCTTGGGGAAGTAGGACACCAATTTTTTTTTCATCAAATTCCCCCTTTTCACTCTCCTCCTCCCAACTTGGAAAGTAACTAATCTTTCCTCCAATTGGAAATCAGATTATTTTATCTTACAAACATCCTGTTTCATGTTGTTATGTCCCCCTACATTAAGAGTCTAGTACCAAGGGCCTGGTCTGGACTTGTTATAGAATTGGCATGCATTGTTTAATAAATAGATATACTCAGAAGCTCAATTCTCTGTTTCTTCAGTTATTTCAGATTTTACCTGTCTTAGCAGGTCCAAAATTATAGACTGAAAGTGTGAGAATGTTCGCATCTGAAGCACAGAATAGACTGCATGTTTGAAGATCAAGTAGGTATTCAAATGAGTTTATCAAAAGGTTCAAAGTCCTGGTTTATTTCAGTAGGCACAATAATTGTGTAACTACTTTAAAAAGCCCCACTAGCATTGGTGGCAGCATGGTGTAGTGAAAAGAATATTGGACTTGGAGTTAAGATGATCTGAATCCTGCCTCAGCCATTTATTAGCTGTATGTGCCTGGGAAAGCCAGGCCTCTTTAACCTCATTTAATTTCTCTGAAGCTCAATTTCTCCATCTGTAAAATGAAGAGCTTGGACTTAATGACTTCTTAGATCCCTTCCAGCTCTGAATCTATGATCTCATGGTCACTTCAGTTTTTTTTGTCCAAACTTCAGTTATTGACCACTTCCCATTGTGTCTACCTAGTGCTTACAAGTGAATTCATAGAGTGAAACAAACTTGAACTCTGGGGAGACAAGCAAGCTAGATATTTGTGCAGTCTAAGTTCTTGCTCAAATCAGAGCTGAAGATGGTGGGAGATGACTTCTTTTATGTTCCATGGGCATAGTGACAGACAAATAAAACATTCAGATTTGTCAAAAACCAGGCGAAACATTGTAGCATCAGTCTGATGAGTGAAGACCCAGAAGATCTTCTGAATGAGCACTTGGAGACATATTTAGAAATATCCTAAACTTTTCACATTGGGAACCAAGTCATGTTATAAGTATAAAAGATTTTCTTTTCCCCATTTTCTGCTGAAACCACCAAAATAAACCTCCTACCTCCACATTCAGCTATTATCTCCATGATTTAATCTCTATCTCAGATAGGGTGATGGGCCCAATTTAGTGAAAGACAATCCAAGGTTTGATCAATAAGAGACATTATGGCTCTTTGGAATGAGACTGTTGACATGGAATAGAGCTCTTCTACTTCTTTCATTTTTGAAGGAGAAGGAGCTTAGCAGATAAAAAAGGTACCATTTATGTACCAAATAGTGAACCCTATGAATTTTTAAAGGAGAAATTAAATAAGCTATAGGAGAAAATAGACAGTAAATCTATACTAATGGGGTACTTCATTTTCTCCTCTAAGAACTAAATAAATCTAATTTTTAAAAAGCAAGAAAGAAATGAAGGAAGTGAATGAAATCTTAGAAAAGTTAGGATTTGATAGATCTCTGGAGAAATGGAATTGGAATAGAAAAGAATATCCTTCTTCTCAACAATACACAAAAAACTGACCATTTACTAGGGCATAAAAACTTCACAACCAAATACAGAAAAGCAAAAATATTAAATACATTCTTCTCATATCATAATGCAATAAAAATTATATTCAATAAGGATCCATGGAAAGTAAAATTGACTAGAATCTGAATAATCTAATTATAAAACAGGGGTGAGTCAAAGAACAAATTGCAGAAACAATCAATAATTTCATTAAGGAGAATGACAACAAGGAGACAACATCAAAATTTATGAGATAACAGCAAAGCAGTGCTTAGGGGAAATTTTATATCTTTAAATGCTTACATCAATAAAATAGAGAAAAAGCAGATCAATGAATTGGGCATACAATTTAAAAAAACTAGGGAAAGAACAAATTACAAATCTTGAATTAATGACCAATTTGGAAATCCTAAAAATCAAAGGAGAAAGCAAAAAAACTGAAAGTGAAAAAGAACCTGTTGAAATAATAAATACTGGAGTTGGTTTTATGAAAAAAAAATAGATAGAGAACTGGCTAATTTGATTTTAAAAAAAGGAAGAAAATCAAATTACCAGTATCAAAAATGAAAAGGACACATTCACCACCAATGAAGAGAAAATTAAAGCAATCATTAGGAGCTATTTCAGCCAGTTATATGACAATAAATGTGACAATCTAAGTGAAATGAATGAAAATTTACAAAAACATTAATTACCCAGATTATCAAAAGAGGAAAATGGAATACTTCAACAATCCCATCTCAGAAAAAGAAATTGAACAAGTCATCAATAAAATTTGTGACTAAGAAAATATCCCCAGGGCTAGATGGATTCACAAGTGAATTCTATCAAACATTAAAAAAAAAACACAATTAAACCGAATACTATATAAACTATTTGGGGAAATAGACAAAGAAGGAGTCCTACCAAACTCTTTTTATGACACAAATGTGGTGCCTACACTTAATACAGTAAAAGCAAGAACTGAGAAAGAAAATTATAGACCAATTTCCTTAATGAAGATAGATGCAAAAAAATTTAAAGAAAATTTAAAAATCTCTAAGGAAGAGACTACAGCAATATATCACAAGGATCACTCACTGTGATCTGGTGGGATTTATACCCAGAATGCAATTCTGGTTTAATGTTAGGAAAACTATCAGCATAATTGACCATATCAATAAAAATAAATAAACAGAAAGCATAATCAACTTTAAAAACTGGTTGAAACATTAACTTTAGCAAAGTTGCAGGATATGAAATAAAGTCATGTAAGTCAACAATCTTTCCAGATATTACACACAAAGTCGAATAGAAAGAGATAGAAAGGGAAATTCCATTTAAAGTAACTCTGAACAATATAAAATACTGGGGAATATGCTGGCCAAGACAAACAGTATCTATATCAACACAATCACAAAATATCTTTCATGTAAATAAAGTCATATCTAAACAATTGGAAAAATATTAATTGTACATGGATAGGTCAAGCTAATGTAATAAAAATGACAATTCTACCTAATTCTATTTACTTATTCAGTACCATAACAGTCAAAGCACCAAAAAATTATTTCATAGAATTAGAAAAAAAGTAACAAAATTCATCTAGAAAAACAAAAGTTCAAGAATATGAAGGAAATTAATTTAAAAAATAGTGAAGGAAGATGGCCTAGTAGTACCAGATCTCAAACTGTACTATAAAGCAGTAATCAAAACAATCTGATACTGTCTAAGAAATAAAATAGTGGATCAATGATATAAATTAGATTCATGATATACAGGGGTAAATGACCTTAGTATTTGATAAATCCAAAGATCTCAGCTTCTTGATAAGAACTCAAATTTTGACAAAACCTGCTGGGAAAACTAGAAAATAGTATAGCAGAAATTAGATACAGACCAGAAATAATGCCAAAATAATGTCAAAATAAGTAGATGATTTAGACATAAAGGGTGACACCACAAGTAAATTAGGGGAACATAGAATAGTTTACTTGTCAGAACTATGGAAAAGGTAAGAATGTGTGACCAAATAGGAAAAAGGAAGAATTATTATATAAAATGAATAGTTTTGGTTATATTAAATTGGAAAGGTTTTGTACAAATAAAACTAATATAACCAAGATTAGAAAGTAAAATAACAAAATGGTGAAAAAAATATTACAGCAAATTTTTCAAAGGTCTCATTTATCAAATTTATAGAGACCTAAGTCAAATTTGTAAGAATATAAGTCATTCCCCAAATGACAAATGGTCAAAGAATATGAAAAAGATATGAACAAGCAGTTTTTAGATGAAGAAATCAAAGCTATCAATAATCATATGAAAAAATATTCTAAATCCCTCTTGATTAAAGAAATGCAAATTAAAACAAATCTGTGGTATCACCTCATACCTACCATATTGGCCAATATGAGAGTAAAGAAAAATGATAAATGTTGGAGAGAATGTGACAAAATTGGGACACTAATACATTGTTGGTGGAGATGTGAACTGATCCAACCATTCTGGAAGGCAATTTGGAACTATGCTCAAAGGGTTATAAAACTGTGAATATCCTTTGATAGGGCAATACCACTATTATTTATGTTTCCCAAAGAGATTTTAAAAAAGGAGAGGGAATTAACTACTTTTACAAAAACAAAGTGTCATATATGATAGTGATAGAATTCTTTTATGCTCTTAGAAATGATGAGCAGGATGATTTCAGAAAAAGCTGGACAGCACATAGACAGATTGTTTGATGGTGATGAGGCCTAGGCATAGTTGTGCTGGACCCTAACTGGTTTGGCATAAGACCTTATGGTGAACTATGAGGTTTGAATAGGTGCAAGGTTTTTACATTCAGACATTAATCACAAGGGAAATGCACAAACTAGAATGCATGCAACAGAATATAAGCTGATTGACAGAGAGATTCTGAAGAAGAAAGTGAGTATAAAACCAATCAGTAAATGTTAGGTCATGAGTCCAACACACAGTCGCAATAAAGTCACATCACATGTACATAATGTAAATAAATGTAAATAGTTTGAAAATAAAGTACAGTGACCTAAATAAGCAAGAAAACTAAGAATCCTTGTAAAGTCAAAAGTACTCATTTCATAGGAACATCACATGAAAACCTTGTACATATGTAATATATTGTTACTAACAAATAATGCATAAGTCTACTAACCCGTAGGGAAAGAGTAGCTGTAGGGAAATTAAATTCTAGCTAGCATAGGGTCAGTATAAAATAGTTATAAATGTTCAAACAGAATTGTTAATAGGAAAGTTAGACAAACATTGTATAGTGTAGACTAGTTAAGAATGAAACTAATTGACTAACACATTAATTATAGTGTAAGAATTACTGACAAACTAATCATAGCTGGCTCGCCAAAAACTGTTAAAAAAGAAAGGGGGTAATCTGGATACTACCACTATTAGGCTGGTTAGTTAGTAGTTAGTAATCTGAGATATTAATCTGAAGGAGCTTTGGTTTGGTTCCCTGATGGCTGGTGCAGGGACACCCGAATCCTGCCACCCAGCTGGTTGTTATAATAACTGCCCCTTCTCGATAACAGCACAGGATCCCTAAAGGTCAATGGATGAGTAACCCTTTCAGGTCTCACCTGGGGTTGATTGATTATTGGTATTTGGCTCTATCAGCCTTGGATAATGTTCATCTGACTGCGTTGCTCCCTCCCCAGAGTGATGATGGAATAACTACTCCAGGAAGGTACTTAATAACTTTATCTATGTTGTTTAACAAGGGAAAGGAATGATCAGGAAAGGGTTGGGGAATAGGTGACCCTATCACTAAATCTATGACAATAATCCCTCAGGACTATAGGCTGTTCAGTAATGCTGGCTTGTTCTTCACCTCCTCTGGCTCAGCCTGGCCACAACCAAACCAGAGTAAGCAAACTGTTTGGATGATGCAAATATTGATGATGGTTTCTCTCAGCTTCTTACTGCTAGTTGTTTGCTACAGCCTTCAGGAAATTCCACCCTTACCACCCTCTTCTTCTTCTCCTATCCACTTCCCGGATCCTCCCTGGGCCCCAGAATACCTAAATATCTAGAGATGGTTTAGGTGCCTAAATATCTAGGGATTCAGAGAGAATCAGAGGATCCACAGGTCAATCAATGTTCAAGATCAAATGTCCAAGGCAAGAGTTTAGGCAAAGCTCAGCCAAAGCAAAGCCAAGGTCCCAAAAGACAAGGGGTCCAAGGGTCCATGTCAGGGGGCTCCCAGGGTATTTACATCCTTTCTGGCCAACTGCCTTTCCTCCTGTCCTCATGGCCTCTGGGAACATTCCGATGTCCAACTGTCTTCAGCTGTCAATCAAGGTGTGACTCTCAACTCCCAGAGTTTGATTATGACATCTTCTAATTTTGATTGCATTCATTTTGTTTGTGCAAAACCTTTTTTAATTTAATGTAATCAAAATTATTTATTTTACATTTTGTAATTTTTTCTAACTCTTGCTTGGTCTTAAAATTTTTCCTTTCCCAAAGATCTGACAAGTGTTCAAGTATTCTGTGTTCACTTAATTTACTTATAGTTTCCTTCTTTATATTCAAGTCATTCACTCATTCTGAGTTTATCTTGGTGTAGGGTGTGAGATGTTGATCTAAACCTAATCTCTCCCATACTGTTTTCCATTTTTCCCAGCAGTTTTTGTTAAATAGTAGATTTTTGTCCCAAAAGCTGGGCTCTTGAGGTTTATCATAAACTGTCTTGCTGAGGTCACTTACCCCAAGTCTATTCCACTGATACTCCCTTTTGTCTTTTAGCTAGTACCATATTGTTTTCATGACCACTGCTTTGTAGTACAGTTTAAGATCTGGTATTGCTAGACAACCTTCTTTCACATTTTTTTTTCATTATTTCCCTTGATATTCTTGATCTTTTGTTCTTCCAAATGAACTTTGTTATAGTTTTTTTCTGACTCAGTAAACATGTTTCATGGTAGTTTGATAGGTATGGCACTAAATAAGTAAATTAATTTGGGTAGAATGGTCATTTTTGTTATGTTAGCTCATCCTACCCATGAGCAATAAATGTTTTTCCAATTGTTTAGATCTAGTTTTAATTGTTTGGAAAGTGTTTTGTGTTCATATAATTCCTGTGTTTGTTTTGATAGGTAGATTCCTAAGTATTTTATATTGTTTATGGTGATTGAGTGGTATTTTTCTTTCTAACTCTTGCCCCTGAGATGAGTTGAAAATATATAGAAATGCTGATGATTTATATGAATTTATTTTGTATCCTGCAACTTTGCTAAAGTTGTTGATTATTTCTACTAGTTGATTCTCTAGGATTTTTTAAGTAAACCATCATATTATCTGCAAAGAGTGATAGCTTAATCTCCTCATTGCCTCTTTTAATACCTTCAATTTCTTTTTCTTCTCTAATTGCTACTGCTAGTGTTTCTAGTACAATGTTAAATAATAGAGGTAATAGTGGGCATCCTTGTTTCATGCCTGATCTTATTGGGAAGGCTTCTAATTTATCCCCTTGCATACGATGCTTGTCAATGGTTTTAGATATATTCTGTTTATTATTTTTAGGAAAGGTCCTTCTATTCCTATATTTTCTAGTGTTTTCAATAGGAATGGGTGTTGTATTTTGTCAAAGGCTTTTTCTGCATCTATTGAGATAATCATGTGATTTTTGTTGATTTGCTTAATATGGTCAATTATGTGGATGGTTTTCCTAATATTGAACCATCTTTTTGCTAGTATTCTGTTTAAGATTTTTGCATCTATGTTCATTAGGGAGATTGATCTGTAGTTTTCTTTCTCTGTTTTTGACCTGCCTTACTTTGGAATCAGTACCATATTTGTGTCATAAAAGGAATTCGGTAGAACTCCTTCTTTGCTTATTACGTCAAATAGTTTGTATAGTATTAGGATTAGTTGTTTTTTGAATGTTCCATAGAATTTACTTGTGAATCCATCTGGCCCTGAGGATATTTTCTTACGGAATTCTTTAATGGCTTGTTCAATTTCTTTTTCTGGTATGGGATTATTTAAGTATCGTATTGCTTCTTCTGTTAATCTAGGCAATATACATTTTTGTTAATATTCATCCATATCACCTAGATTGCCATATTTATTACCATATAATTTGGCAAAATAGTTTTTAATGATTGCCTTAATTTCCTCTTCATTAGAGGTGAGTTCTCCCTTTTCATCTTTGATACTGTTAATTTGGTTTTCTTTTTTTCCTTTTTTTAAATTAGATTAACCAGTACTTTATCTGTTTTATTTGTTTTTTCAAAGTACCAGCTACTAGTCTTATTTATTAATTCAATAGTTCTTTTATTTTCAATTTTGTTAATTTCTCCTTTCATTTTTAAGATTTCTAATTTAGTTTTCATCTGGGGACTTTTAATTTGTTTGCTTTCTAGTTTTTTAATTTGCATGCCCAATTCATTGACCTCTTCCCTCCCTAATTTGTTAATATATATACTCAAGGATATACATTTCCCCCTGAGTACTGCTTTGGCTGCATAGATTTTGGTATGATGTCTCATCATTGCCATTCTCTTCAGTGAAATTATTAATTGTTTCTATGATTTGTTCTTACCCGATTTTGGAGAATCATATTATTTAATTTCCAATTAATTTTTGGTTTTCCTCTCCATGTACCCTTGCTAATTATTATTTTTATTACATTACGTTCCGAAAAGATTGTATTTATTATTTCTTCTTTTTTGCATATTTGCCATATTTTTATGCACTAGTATATGGTCAATCTTTGTGAATGTACTATGTGCTGCTGAAAAGAAGGTGTATTCCTTTTTCTCCCTATTTATTTTTCTTCATAGATCTATTAAATCCAATTTTTCTAAGATTTCATTCACAACTCTTACCTCTTTCTTGTTTATTTTTTGTTTTGGTTTATCTAGATCTGATAGAGAAAGGTTCAGGTCTCCCACCCTTCACAAAATTTTTATTGCATGTGTGATATGTGTTTTCTGTCACAGAATAGGGAATATAGAAATACATATTTCATGAAAGCACTGGTATAACCTATATCAGACTATTTACTGCCTTGAAGAGAGGAAGGTGGGAGGGAAAGAATCTGAATCACAAAATGTCATAAAACAACTGTCAAAACTTTTCTACATTTAATTTTTTTTTAATTAAGAGAAAAAGCACCTGGGGGTTTCCAGTAGTAAAGATAGTCCTGGAGGTCTGGTGGCTATATCTGAAAGAGGTATGGAACAGGTTACTGTCATAATGGAGTGTAAGAATTTATTTAAAGAATGCTCACATGCTGATAGGATGCTGCATACATTAGTCTTTCTGTTCTTCCTGTTTCTTTCTGTATGGTATGGTTTCTCAGGGATGAAGAATACACTTTTGGATGCACTTTCCAAAAGTTTAGAGGTCGAAGAGACCTATGAAGAGAGAAAATAAAAGCTAATGCTAGCACCAGAATTGATGGGAAAATGTGGTAAGACTCAATTGTTTCAGGTACAAGGGCATACTGTTGTATTGCCATATGAAAATTAGGAATGAGACTTTCATCTTTGACCAGAATGAATGTGTCATACACAGCATTATGAAAATCAGCTTGATTGATACCAGGAAGCTAAGAAAATCTCACAAAAACCACAAGGACATCAACCATTGTACCTCCTATACCCCAGGTGTGTTTGTTTGTGTGGATGTCTCATTAAGGGAATTCGTCTCGTTAAGAGAGTGTTCGGATTCCCTCCTATGCAAGGACACTCTGGCACCACAGTTTTCAGAAAGAATTATTTATTAATTATAAAATGGGCAGTGAAATATTTGATTTACAGCAACAATAAAATATACAACCAAGAAGTACAAAAGCGAAAGCAATAAGAGCGTATATAAGCCAAAAATACATCACCAAATCGGGGGAGACACCAACTCCTGGTTCGCAAGGCTGGGGGTCCCGGTACAGCCCCCCAGAGACCCGACTGGGAAGGTCCCGGGCAGAGTGTCCTCTCCATGGGTGAGACACCAGAGGGCTGAGGGCTCCGTGAGGACCTTTATGGGGGTCATAGACAAAAGTGGCTTTTGGCCATTATGCTTGCATAACCTGGCTAATCTTGGCAAGGAATGGGGTGTGTGGGATTAAAGCTAAAAATGTTGGACTAAACAATTTTGGGTCCTAGAATCTTCCCAAGAGAGGGGGCCAACCCTCCCTGAAAGATCCATGGGACTGTTTACAGTTTTTCTGGAGTGGCGAGTTCCCAGAAACTGTAGGCATGTGAACAGTTAGACATCCACCTGGGGCCTGGTGAGGGTCCCCAGAGATATCCTCCTTCTTGCCCATCCTTGAACCAATACCACGTGGTCATTTCTAGGTCCAGAGCTAGGCCTATGCCTGTATAAGCTTTCCAAATTCATATATGAATCTTTCAGTGGGAAAGAAGGACATAGATTTCATATGAGGTAAGCCATCATTTACTGTTGTAGTTATTATTTTCCCCCCAGGATTTTTTTTAGCCCCTGTCTAGAAATGCCATCTGTTTCCTCAACAGATACCTTGATATTCTCTTAAGGAAGTCGTTTACACCTTTGAGTCCCCAAAGAGGAAAGTTTCATACCTGGGATCACAAGTTTTAGAAAGAACTAGAAAGAAGTTCAATGTCCAATTCTAATTCACAAGCACCTATCACCAATCCTTAGGGCAATAAAAATGAGAAAAAAAATCAATTCATCAACAATTTTTCAAGACTATGTTCCACAATTATCAATGGACTGGGCTCCCTAATTAACCAAGATGTCTCAGCCAAGAACATAGCCATTCATTATTCTCTAAGATGTTCACTGTTTCTGGTCCTATATCCTGGGTGGACTAGAAGAGAAGGAAGAGGTCCCCACCATAAATAATCAGGAGAAATATATGCTAACTGGAGGATAATCAAACCAGCCTGGTTTCAGTCAGAGGAATGGAGCAGCTGATGGGGAGATAAGTGGTAAACTGAGCCCCATGACCCTTTTGATCTAGCAGATTAGGTATAAATGGAACAGATTCTTTAAGTAGCAGTCTATGTAGGTATGCTTTTGCCTCAGTGGACTGATATTCAGGACCATTTACAATCAGACTTATGACCTGGATATCTGGAGGAGGACAGGGATAGGGGGCAGGGAGACATGGAAGATTAATCCAGTGTTTCACCTTTCTTACCTCAGGGAGATATGTTCACTGGTATATTCATAATAGCAAAAAAGCAACCAAGCAAACAAATAGTTCTTTTCTGAATGTATTCATAAGATGAGTATCAAGCATGGGAGATTCTGTTTTGAAAAAGAGAATGGGACCATTCTACCCAAATTAATTTACTTATTTAGTGCCATACCTACCAAACTACCAAAAAACTTTTTTACTGAATTAGAAAAAACTATAACAAAGTTCGTTTGGAAGAACAAAAGATCAAGAATATCAAGGGAAATATTGAAAAAAAAGTGAAGTGAGGTGGCCTAGCAGTACCAGATCTTAAACTGTACTATAAAGCAGTGGTCATCAAAACAATATGGTACTGGCTAAGAGACAGAAGGGAGGATCAGTGGAATAGATTTGGGTCAGCAAATGTCAGCAAGACAGTCTATGATAAACCCCAAGAGCCCAACTTTTGGGACAAAATCCACTATTTGACAAAAACTGCTGGGAAAATTGGAAAACAATATGGGAGAGATTAGGTTTAGATCAACATCTCACACCCTACACCAAGATAAATTCAGAATAGGCGAATGACTTGAATGTAAAGAAGGAAACTATAAGTAAATTAAGTGAACACAGAATAGTATGCTTGTCATATCTCTGGGAAAGGAAAGATTTTAAAACCAAGCAAGAGTTAGAAAAAATTACAAAATGTAAAATAAATAATTTTGATTATATTAAATTTTAAAAGTTGTCGTACAAAAAAAGACAATGCAACCAAAATCAGAAGAGAAACAACAAATTGGGAAAAAATCTTTATAACAAAAAACTCTTACAGAGATTTAGTTACTCAAATATACAAGGAGCTAAATCAATTGTATAAAAAAATCAAGCCATTACCCAATTGATAAATGGGCAAGGGACATGAATAGGCAATTTTCAGATAAAGAAATCAAAACTATCAATACATACATTAGAAAGTATTCTAAATCTCTAATAATTAATAATAATTAGAGAAATGCAAATCAAAACCATGCTGAGGTATCACCTCACACCTAGCAGATTGGCTAAAATGACAATAGGGAAGAGTAATGAATGTTGGAGGGGATGTGGCAAAATTGGGACATTAATGCATTGCTGATGGAGTTGTGAACTGATCCAACCATTCTGGATGGCAATTTGGAACTGTGCTCAAAGGGCTATAAAAGAATGCCTGCCATTTGATCCAGCCAAACCCCAAAGAGATCATAGATAAAAAGTCATGTACAAAAATATTTATAGCCACACTTTTTGTGGTGGCAAAAAACTGGAAAACGAGGGTCTGCCCTTCAATTGGGGAATGGCTGAACAAATTGTGGCATATGCTGGTGATGGAATACTATTGGGCTCAAAGGAATAATAAACTGGAGGAATAACATGTGAACTGGAAAAACCTCCAGGAATTGATGCAGAGTGAAAGGAGCAGAGCCGGAAGAACATTATACGCAGAGACTGATACACTGTGGTAAAATAGAATGTAATGGACTTCTTTACTGGCAGCAATGCAATGACCCAGGACAACTCTGAGGGACTTATGGAAAAGAACGCTACCTACATTCAGAGGAAGAATTGCAGGAGTGGAAACAAAGAAAAAAAACAACTGCTTGAACACATGGGTTGATGTGGACATGATTGGGGATGTAGACTGGAAATTACCACACCAATGCAATGATCAATAATAGATAAATAGATCTTGATCAATGACACATGTTAAAACCAGTGGAAATGCATGTTGGCTATGTAATGGTGGTGGTGGTGGGGAGGTGAAGGGGAAAGTAAAAGCATAAATCATGTAACCATGGAAAATTTTTCTAAAAAATAAAATTAAAAAAACTTAATTTAAAAAAATGTAAAAAAATTATAAGAGAATGTGCAGTGATAGGGTCTGAGAGAACAGAAGAGTTATGGTCTGAAGGCCTGTAATGAGTGATGTCCACATTCCTATCTTCTGAGATGTCTTCAAAGAAAGAACTCCAGGTCATGCCCTTCCTTTAGGATGAAGGGAGACAGTAGGAGTAAGGCTCCTAAGAGCAAGGAATATTGTTGGCACATCAAGACAAGCTGTATAGCTAACCCACTTTGGGTAAGAAAGGAAGCAGGTGCAACCACTAGTCCAGGAAGTGGTAAACATACGCAGTTTTTGTGGTGGGGAGCAATGAAATATTGCTGGGGTTTTCCTTAAGCCACTCTCCTAATTCGAAAATGCAGAGCTTACATAAGATGAGAGTGATTCAAGCAGGGTTGGGACCACTGTTAAAATGAGACAACAGGGTTGCAAAAGTTTTAGGGGTTCTCTGCTAGGATGTTTCCTGCCAGAGAATACCACCGTGCTTGTTCCCTTGCTTATGTCTGTGCTGGTTAATTTCCTAGAAGCATGTAGAACACCAATTTGAAATAAGTTGATGATGATAATATGGCACTGTTGAATTTTACTGTAGACAATCCATTTTCTCCTTAGGGGTCTTAACCAATTTGTGTGCATGTGTGTGTGTGTGTGTGTGTGTGTGTGTGTGTGTGTGTGTGTGTGTGTGTGTGTGTGTGATGTATCCCTTTGATAATATGAAGCTGCCTATGAACCTATTTTCCCAATAATATTTTTAAATGTATAAAATATACTGGATTATAAAAGAAACCAATTATTTTGAAATACAATTATCACATTATTTTTTACAAAACAGTTCATAGACTTGACATTAAAAACCCCTGGCTTAGAATATGGACATTACAGAGGTCAAGACAGTATCAGATTTAAAAGAGCTACCTTAAACTAGCTAAAGAAGCCTATAGACATAAATGAGCACTGCTTTCGTAACAAAATCTCACTGTCTACCCAGTATTTCCTGTTTACTCAAACATTTTAAGAATATGAATGCTAACTCTCTGGGCTTCTACTCTCCACATAAGATGATCAGTCCAAGTCACCTACCAACCACACCTCCCTTAAATATCTGATACAATATTCACTTCTCTGTCCCCCCAAAAATGATCTCTTCCTATTGCACTCTGGCTATAACCACATCCATTCTCAGCACTGTTTCCCAGGACAGAAACATTTGAGGTATGTACCATTTTGTCTCCAGATGTGAGCTAGAAAGACTGTAGACCCAAGACTGGCCGAGGGAGACAATTGATTGCCTCCATGTCCTGAACTGGTGCAGGTCTTTCACTGGTAGTGTCCCAAGAATCCATAGTATGCCAGAAGGCACTTGTGGAAGGAATGGTGCCAAGATCCCAATAGGAAACCATTAAGAAAGCAAAAATACAGAAAGATTATGATACAGAAGGGATTATGATCTGGAGTTCTGGAGAAACTCTCCCATCCCTATCCCCATCTACCCTTTATCTTCCTTCAAGGAAGACATGAGAGGTAAGGAGACTAACATCATCTTCACCATCCCTAGTCCCAGGTGTAAAAGGGAATTCTTGGTTCTCTCTGAGTTCACACTTGTGAAAAGGGAATCCTTTGTTCTCTCTGCTTAGTTAACACTTTTGTTGGCAATAACTTTGAGTCAACACAAGCTTGAACTAGGTGGGAGAAGCTTGAAAGCCACTTAGTAAGTTCACACCTTACTTGATACTAGGTGAGAACAAGTCAGAAACTTAAGAGTTCACACACTCAGAAAGGTGTGATTCCAAAGATAAGAACTCAGACAATTTGGAAGCTGCTATGGAAGCTTGTGAAAAGGGGCAGAGACAGGAAGCCACCATAAAAGCCATGAAGGCAGTATGGTGGAGGAGACTGGTAGAAAGTGAACTCCAAGAACAGAGTCACTCCAAGAAGGAAGTTGGCTTCAAGAAGAAGGTTGGCTCAAAGAAGAAAGTAAGTCTCAGGAGTCACCTTCAGTTCTAGTCGTTGTCTTGGGTGAGTGGATAGCTGGTTTTCCCTTCCTGTCTTCTGGAGGCAGTTTAAATTCTGTCTGAAGGTTGACAAGTCCTGGCTGAGCCAAGCACTAGAACAATATTTAGTTAGATAAGTTAATGTCTTTTCTACCCTTTTGTATTTCTCTACTTTATAAATAAAAAATTTATAATTTTCATATATTTAGCCAAACCATTAATTTTAACACTTACACAGGATAATGAGATCATCTGTCATGAGACAGATTTGCTCATAACAGGGAAGGCTTGGTTAGCCCTGTATCTTGTCATCTTGTTAAATACTTATTTATCCCAGGAATATGTGAGGCAGATAATTACTAAAACCTTCAGATCTTTTTCAGAATCAGTTTAATCTCCATCTTCTACTTGTGGCATTTGTTTTATAAACCTGAATGTGGAACTTCATACTGTTGCCATTCAGCTTTGTCTGGTGTTTTAAGCTAAGATCTTTTCGTATTCTGACTCACACAATGGCTTAGCTATCCCTTCTAGCTATGTTTCATCTACCACCTTGAAAAGAATGTTTTCTATGTCTTCATCCAAGTCACTGACAGAAATATTGAACAGCCCAAGACCTTGAGGCCCCCTACCAGAAACTTCCAAGTTATTAACATAACCAGTCTTGATTACATTTCTCCACTTTGTCCATAATAATAACATGAAAAAATCTGAACTACTTTACTGGAATCTAGTCATACTATGTCTACAGCATTTCCCTGATTTATTAGTCTAACTACTAATAAATGGAGGGAAAAAGAAATGAAATCGGTCTGGCATGACCTAACCTGGATGAATTCACAATGAGTATTAGCAATCCCCACTTGTTTTCTTCTCTAAATGTTCACAAATTATCCTTTCAACATTTTGTTCTAAAATTAAACCAGAAATAGAAGTCAAGTTCACTTTCCAGCAACTTTTCTGACTTCAGCTTCTTCTCTCATTTTTAGAAATTGGAACAGTAGGGGCAGGTAGGTAGTTTAGTGGATAGAGAGCTAAGCCTGGAGATGGGAGGTTCTGGATCCACTTCTGCCCTCAGATGCGTCCTAGTTGTGTGACCCTGGACAAGACACTTAAGCCCAATTGCCTAGCCCTTACTACTCTTCTGTCTTGGAATTAATACTTAGTATTAATTCTAGGACAGAAAGTAAGGGTTAAAAAATTGGAACATCTACTTTTTTTTGGTGTCATTTGATAACCCTTATTCTCTAATACCTTTCAAAAATATCTTCAGAGTGGCTACTAATAAACATCTGGCAGTTTTTTTCACTAATTCATTTATGTATTACATGTATAAAAGAAAAATAGTGGGAGCAATCTTCTGAACCAAAACTGACTTTATTGTAGAAGCTATAGATCACAAAGGCAGGGTCAGAGACATACCTAATCTTTTCTAATACCTGGAGCCCATTTGTTGACTGGTTTATATACTTTCTGCAAGAGAATCAGATTACACAAAATACACCCCCCAAAGGGGTCAGTTGAACATTTTTCTCAGGGGACAACCAAAATTTTACCTTCTAAAAGGTTTGTTTCTTCCAGAAGGTCAGGTTTTTCCCCTATTTAAAAAAATATTTTTTATTATTATGCAAACCCACTTCCATGTTGGTCATTGTTGGAGTAGCAAACTCAGACATAGCCAAACCCCAAAATAAAACAGTAAACCCACTGATGTGAATACACATCTATCTGACTTCAACAGTTCTTTCTCTGGAGGAGGATAGCATTCCTCATCATAAATCTTTCAGGGTTGTTCTAGATCATTGTGTTGCTGAGAGTAGAGTAGCCAAGTTTTCACAATTGATCTTCATTCAGTATTGTTGTTACTGTGTACAGTGTTCTTCTGGTTCTGCTAATTTTGTTCTGGATCAGTTCACACAGATTTTTCTGCAATCATTTTGCTTATCATTTCTTAGAGCACAATAATAATGCATTACCAATTTATGTCACAATATGTTCAGCTATTTCCCAATTGATGGGTATCCCCTCAGTTTCCAATTCATTGCCACTACAAAAAGTGCTGCTATAAATATTTTTGTACAAGGAAGTTCTTTCCCCTTTTTTAATGATCTCTTTGGAATACAGAGCCATTAGTAGTATTAAAGGATCAAAGGATATCGAGTTTTATAGCCCTTTGGGAATAGTTACAAATTGTCCTCCAGAATGGTTGGATAAGTTTACGACTCCACAGTGTTGAAGATCAGGGTATGGTGAGGCAATATCCTCGTTTACAATTTTGCTTAAGGCCTGTCCTAAATGCAATAGTGTTCTCTCTATCACAGAGTCCTTATTCCTGTCTCCATTGCAGGATTTCTGGAATATTGATATCTTTTAATACCTGTGACTCACCTTCCCCCATTCCTAGACTGAACTAAAAAATGTTGTCTTTTCCTAAGTTAGGATCTATGGATGTTAATTGGCCACAGTGACCTTAAGCAAATCACTCTATCACTTACCTGTTAATTTGGTTCAACAGTCCTTTCTGTTGATAAATTTCTGTGATTCTTTATGACTTCATAATGTCATATAATTTCCCGGTTCTTCTATTAGCTTGCCTGACCAGGTCCTTACCAATACTCAGATCTATCCATCAGTCAACAATTCAACAAGCATTTTTTAAGTGCCTACTGTTGGCCAGATACTGGGGGATACAAAGAAAGGCAAAACCCCAAAAACAATAGTCCCTGCTCTTAAGGAACTCTCAGACTAATGGGGGAGATAGAAACAATGTACAAAAACATACATATATATGCATATATACATATGTGTATCATATGTATACATAATAATACTTATACACATATAATAAGTGGGAGATAATTAGTGGGCAAATCAAGCTAAGGGGTTAGTGCCAATGCATTCATCCTAGCACTTCAAAAGGGAGTCAAAAGAAGTGAGTAACACTTAGCCAGAATCACCAAAGTCCTGGGGCTTCACTGTTTTCCTTGAACGACTCTATTTGATCAAAATGATCTATGCTTGTATTGAAGCATAGATGAAACAACTCTTTCTTCTTGACCACTTAGAAGCATGTTCCTATCTATCTTCTTTGTTCTTAATAACATGGGAAGGAGACAACTTTAAGAGAAAAAATGAGAAACAAAAGGCCACTACAGCCTTCTTTCTCTTTCTGGTCCTTAGCACCTATGCCTCCAATACTCTCATATTGTCCCATATCTCTCTTATCAGAAATAAAGTACATAGATGAAATGTTGGAGAGGATGTAATACATTGTTGATGGAGCCATGAATTGATCCAACCATTCTGGGAAGAAAGAAAGAAGGAAAGAAGGAAAGAAAGAAAAAAGAAAGGAAGGAAGGAAGGAAGGAAAAAGAAAAAGAAGATATTGATTTCTGCTTGGTCTATTTTAGTTTACAGAGAGTCTATTTATTCAGGAAAGTGACATTCTCCTTCCTCCAGAGCTTTTATTTCTTTTTTTAAATATTTTACTTAATTTATTTTTAGCATTTATGTAGTCTTTGTAGAAAACCCCCCCTTTTTTTTTCTTTTGTGTCACTGCTAGTGACTTTTACTGTTACTTTCTCCTTTGGTGGGAATCTCGAAACTTGCAATAATTTTTGTTACTAGTTGATATTTTCTTTGACATGATTTTCTTTGATTAACTCACATCTCCAGCTTTAATTTATTCCTGAATTGGGGCTTCATGCCAGAATCAGATTTCTCCCCCTACTGTACTTTTGGATAGGCCTTTCTAACCAGCTTGGCTTTACCCTGGTTTCCTGGGTTCTTAAACCAACCTTCACTTGTCCCTAAATCTTTGAAGTTCATACTGCCACATCCTCAGGGCCCACCATGGACTTTCAGAACTAAATATTAGGACTCTGGAACCCTAAGCACATTGGCTATCCTGGTTCAAGTCCTGAAGCTCTTTACTAGAGCTTCTAACATTCTCAACTTAACTTTCTGAACACCTTGGGATTTCCTAATGGCAGTCCCCTTCTTTGGTTGCTTTGGATCACAGAGAATATACTTGTTACTGTATATTATTTATCCCATCTCATCTTGTGTCAGCACGCCAGAGCTGACTCTGATTTTGTTGGAGATGTTACCTTTCCTATTGCCTTTGGGCTTCATATTGACTTTTTGTGCAGGTATGGGATGGAAGAAGCTGATTCCATAGTTTCTCATTGAATTTCTTGATCCTTATTGGTCTGATACAAACATTTGCTG